>NW_024711052.1:90000-103990 GCF_018991925.1 Homarus americanus | reverse complement strand
CGTATACAGAGTTAGAGGTTTGTGAGTGGGACTGAAAAAAAAAAAAAAAAAAAAAAAAAAAAAAAAAAAAAAAAAAAAAAAAAAAAAAAAAAAAAAAAAAAAAAAAAAAAAAAAAAAAAAAAAAAAAAAAAAAAAAAAAAAAAAAAAAAAAAAAAAAAAAAAAAAAAAAAAAAAAAAAAAAAAAAAAAAAAAAAAAAAAAAAAAAAAAAAAAAAAAAAAAAAAAAAAAAAAAAAAAAAAAAAAAAAAAAAAAAAAAAAAAAAAAAAAAAAAAAAAAAAAAAAAAAAAAAAAAAAAAAAAAAAAAAAAAAAAAAAAAAAAAAAAAAAAAAAAAAAAAAAAAAAAAAAAAAAAAAAAAAAAAAAAAAAAAAAAAAAAAAAAAAAAAAAAAAAAAAAAAAAAAAAAAAAAAAAAAAAAAAAAAAAAAAAAAAAAAAAAAAAAAAAAAAAAAAAAAAAAAAAAAAAAAAAAAAAAAAAAAAAAAAAAAAAAAAAAAAAAAAAAAAAAAAAAAAAAAAAAAAAAAAAAAAAAAAAAAAAAAAAAAAAAAAAAAAAAAAAAAAAAAAAAAAAAAAAAAAAAAAAAAAAAAAAAAAAAAAAAAAAAAAAAAAAAAAAAAAAAAAAAAAAAAAAAAAAAAAAAAAAAAAAAAAAAAAAAAAAAAAAAAAAAAAAAAAAAAAAAAAAAAAAAAAAAAAAAAAAAAAAAAAAAAAAAAAAAAAAAAAAAAAAAAAAAAAAAAAAAAAAAAAAAAAAAAAAAAAAAAAAAAAAAAAAAAAAAAAAAAAAAAAAAAAAAAAAAAAAAAAAAAAAAAAAAAAAAAAAAAAAAAAAAAAAAAAAAAAAAAAAAAAAAAAAAAAAAAAAAAAAAAAAAAAAAAAAAAAAAAAAAAAAAAAAAAAAAAAAAAAAAAAAAAAAAAAAAAAAAAAAAAAAAAAAAAAAAAAAAAAAAAAAAAAAAAAAAAAAAAAAAAAAAAAAAAAAAAAAAAAAAAAAAAAAAAAAAAAAAAAAAAAAAAAAAAAAAAAAAAAAAAAAAAAAAAAAAAAAAAAAAAAAAAAAAAAAAAAAAAAAAAAAAAAAAAAAAAAAAAAAAAAAAAAAAAAAAAAAAAAAAAAAAAAAAAAAAAAAAAAAAAAAAAAAAAAAAAAAAAAAAAAAAAAAAAAAAAAAAAAAAAAAAAAAAAAAAAAAAAAAAAAAAAAAAAAAAAAAAAAAAAAAAAAAAAAAAAAAAAAAAAAAAAAAAAAAAAAAAAAAAAAAAAAAAAAAAAAAAAAAAAAAAAAAAAAAAAAAAAAAAAAAAAAAAAAAAAAAAAAAAAAAAAAAAAAAAAAAAAAAAAAAAAAAAAAAAAAAAAAAAAAAAAAAAAAAAAAAAAAAAAAAAAAAAAAAAAAAAAAAAAAAAAAAAAAAAAAAAAAAAAAAAAAAAAAAAAAAAAAAAAAAAAAAAAAAAAAAAAAAAAAAAAAAAAAAAAAAAAAAAAAAAAAAAAAAAAAAAAAAAAAAAAAAAAAAAAAAAAAAAAAAAAAAAAAAAAAAAAAAAAAAAAAAAAAAAAAAAAAAAAAAAAAAAAAAAAAAAAAAAAAAAAAAAAAAAAAAAAAAAAAAAAAAAAAAAAAAAAAAAAAAAAAAAAAAAAAAAAAAAAAAAAAAAAAAAAAAAAAAAAAAAAAAAAAAAAAAAAAAAAAAAAAAAAAAAAAAAAAAAAAAAAAAAAAAAAAAAAAAAAAAAAAAAAAAAAAAAAAAAAAAAAAAAAAAAAAAAAAAAAAAAAAAAAAAAAAAAAAAAAAAAAAAAAAAAAAAAAAAAAAAAAAAAAAAAAAAAAAAAAAAAAAAATGGTGTGATAAAGGAGTGAAGGTGAGAGGAGGAGGTGGAAAGAGTGAGGAGGGTGGAAGGAGGTGAGGAGGAGGGTGGAAGGTGTGAGAGGAGGGTGAAGGGTGGAGGAGGAGGAGGGTGGGGAAGGAAGGTGTGAGGAGGGGAGGAAAGGTGAAAGGAAGGAATAGTGAGGAAGAAGGAAGAGAATTGAAGGAAAGAATGGTGTGAGAGGGGAGAAAGAAGGGTGAAGGAAGAATGAGTGACACAGAAGAGGAGGGGAGTGAAGGAAGAATGGTGAGAGAGAGGGTGAAGGAAGGAGAGAGGGGGGAGAGGTGAAGGAATGTGTGCTGAGAGAGGGGAGAGGGTGGAATGGTGTGAGAGGGAGGGTGGAAGGAAGAGGGGAGGGGGTGGAAGGAAGAGGGGGAGGGTGGAAGGAAGGAGGGTGGAAGGGATGAGAGGGAGTTGAAGGAAGAATGGTGTAGGAGAGGGAGGGTTGAAGGGAGAGTGGGTGGGGAGAGAGGAGGGGTGGAAGGAAGAATGGTGAGAGGGGAGGTGAAGGAAGGATGGTGTGAGAGGGAGGGGGGGGGTGTGAGGAGTGGTGTGGGTGGGGGAGGGTGGAAGGAGAGGATGGTGTGAGGAGGGGAGGGGGAAGGAAGAATGGTGAGAGAGGGAGGGAGGGTGAAAGGAAGAATGGGTGAGAGAGAGAGGGAGAGAAGGAAGAATGGGTGAGAGAGAGGGAGGGTGAAGGAAAGAATGGGTGTGAGAGGGGAGGAGGGTGGGAAGAGATGGGGAGAGAGGGAGGGTGGAAGGAAGAATGGTTTGTGAGAGAGAGAGGGGTGGAAGGAAGAATGGTATGAGAGGGAGGGGTGGAAGGAAGAATGGTGTGAGAGAGGGAGAGGGGTGGGGAATAATGGTGTGAGAGAGGGGGGAGAGGGTGGAAGGAAGAATGGTGTGAATGAGAGAGGGAGGGGGTGAAGGAAGAATGGTGTGAGAGGAGAGGGGAGGGTGAAGGAAGAATGGGTGTGAGAGAGGGGGAGATTGAAAAGGAAGAATGGGTGAGAGAGAGAGGGAGAGGTGGAAAGGAAGAATGGTGTGAGAGAGAGGGTGAGGGTGAGAAGGAAAGAATGGTGTGGATGAGAGGGAGGGGGTGAAGGAAGAATGGGTGGGAGAGAGGGGGAGGGTGAAGGAAGAATGGTGCAGGGAGGGAGAGATTGAAGGGAAGAATGGTGTGAGAGAGAGGAGGGGAGATTGAAGGAAGAATGGTGAGAGAGGGAGAGGGTGGAAGGGAAGAATGGTGAGAGAGGAGGGAGGGTGGAAGGGAAGAATGGTGTGAGAGAGGGAGGGGTGAAGGAAGAATGGTGAGGGTGGAGAGAGGGAGGGTGGAAGGAAGAATGGGTGAGAGAGAGGGGAGGGGGGTGGAAGGAAGAATGGGTGAGAGAGAGGGAGGGGGTGAAGGAAGAATGGTGAGAGAGGGAGGGGTGTGAAGGAAGAATGGTGTGAGAGGAGGGAGGGTGGAAGAATGGTGTGGAGAGGGGAGGTGGAATTAAGGAAGAATGGTGAGAGAGAGGGAGAGGGTGAAGGAAGAATGGGTGTGAGAGAGAGGGAGGGTGAGGAAGAATGTGGTGTGAGAGAGGGAGAGTTGAAGGAAGATGGTGTGAGAGAGAGGGGGTGGGGGTGGAAAGGAAGAATGGTGTGGGGAGAGAGGAGTGGGGGTGAAGGAAGAAGGGTGAGTGAGAGAGAGGGAGGGTGAAGGAAGAATGGTGGGGAGAGAGAGAGAGGGAGAGGGTGGAAGGAAGAATGGGTGAGAGAGAGGGAGGGGTGGAAAGAATGGTGTGAGAGAGGGAGAGGGGTGGAAGGAAGAATGGGTGGGGGAGAGTGGGAGGGGGTGGGAAGGAAGAGGTGGTGGGGAGGGAGGGAGGGTGTGGGAGGAGATGGGTGAGGGAGGAGGGGTGGAAGGGAATGGGTGAGAGAGGAGGGTTGGAAGGAAGGATGGTGGAGAGAGGTGGGAATTGAAGGAAGGATGGTGGTGAGGTGGTGGGGAGGGGTGGGAAGAATGGTGAGAGAGGGGGGAGGGGGTGAAGGAAGAATGTGTGTGAGAGGGGGGAGGGGTGGGAAGAATGGTGTGAGGGGGGAGGGGTGGGAAGGATGGTGTGAGAGGGAGGGGGTGGGGAGGATGGGTGGGGAGGGGAGGGGAGTGGTGGAAGGAAGGAATGGGTGACCCCTGGGGAGGGGGTGGAAGGAAGAATGGGTGTGAGAGGAGGATGGGGTGACCCCTGGGGGTGGGGAAGAATGGGTGACTGGAGGGAGGGAGATTGAAGGAAGAATGGTGACCTAGAGGGAGGGAGTGGAAGGAAGGGTGTGACACAGGGGAGGGTGAAGGAGAAAATGGGTGAGAGAGAGAGAGGGAGGGGGAATTGAAGGAAGAGATGGTGAGAGAGAGAGGGAGGGGGTGAAGGAAGAATGGTGACACAGAGGTGGGGGGAGTGGGAAGGAAGAATGGTGGCCTAGGGGAGGGTGGTGGAAGGAGGGTGTGACATAGGGAGGGGGTGGGGGAAGGTGGTGTGGCACAGAGGGAGGGGGTGGAAGGGAGAGTGGGTGGGGGTGAGAGGGAGGGTGGGAGGGTGGTGAGGGTGGGAGGGTGGAAGGAGAGGATGTTGGGAGAGAGGGAGGGGGTGGGAAGAATGTGGAGTGAGGGGAGGGGAAAGAAAGAATGGTGACACAGAGGGAGGGTGAAGGAGGATGGTGAGAGAGAGGGAGGGGGTTGGAGGAATGGTGGGAGAGAGGGGAGGTGGTGAGGTAGAATGGTGACATAGAGGGAGGTGGGTGGGAATGGGTGGAGAGAGAGGAGGGTTGAAGGAAGAATGGTGTGGGAGGGGGGGGTTAGGAAGGGTGGTGACAGATGGGAGGGGTGGGAAGAATGGTGGGCTTTGGGGAGGGTTGGAGGAAGAATGGTGAGAGAGAGGGGGGTGAGGGGATGGTGGTGACCTGAGGAGGGGGGTGAAGGAAGATGGGAGAGAGGGAGGTGAAGGAAGGATGGGTGTGACAGAGGGAGGGGTGAAGGAAGAATGGTGGACATAGAGGAGGGGTGAAGGAAGAATGGTGACACAGAGGGAGGGGTGAAGGAAGAATGGTGACACAGAGGAGGGGGTGAAGGAAGAATGGTGAGAGAGAGGAGGGGGTGAAGGAAGAATGGTGACACAGAGGGGGGGTGAAGGAAGAATGGTGACTTAGAGGGGAGGGGGTGAAGGAAGAATGGTGAGAGAGAGGGTGGGTGAAGGAAGAATGGTGACACAGAGGAGGGTGAAGGAAGAATGGTGAGACAGAGGGAGGGGGAAGGAAGAATGCAGAGAGAGAGGGAGGGGGTGAAGGAAGAATGGTGACACAGAGGGAGGGGTGAAGGAAGAATGGTGAGAGAGAGGGAGGGGTGAAGGAAGAATGGTGTGAGAGAGGGAGGGGGGTGAAGGAAGAATGGTGACACGAGGGGGGGGTGAAGGAAGAATGGTGACAGAGAGGGAGGGGGTGAAGGAAGAATGGTGACACAGAGGGGGGGTGAAGGAAGAATGGTGACCAAGAGGGAGGGGGGAGAATGGTGAGAGAGGGGTGAAGGAAGAATGCAGAGGGGGAGGTGAAGAAGAATGGGGAGAGAGAGGGAGGGGTGAAGGAAGAATGGTGACCAGAGGGGAGGGGTGAAGGAAGAATGGTGACACAGAGGAGGGGGTGAAGGAAGAATGGTGACACAGAGGGAGGGAAGGAAGAATGGTGTGAGAGAGGGGAGGTGAAGGAAGAATGGTGAGAGAGAGGGAGGGGTGAAGGAAGATGGAGGACAGAGGGGGAAGATGGGACACAGAGGAGGGGTGAAGGAAGAATGGTGACACAGAGGGAGGGGTGAAGAAGAATGGTGACACAGAGGGGAGGGGTGAAGGAAGAATGGTGACACAGAGAGGAGGGTGAAGGAAGAATGGTAGAGAGAGGAGGGGGGTGAAGGAAGAATGGTGAGAGAGAGAGGGGAGGGGGTGAAGGAAGAATGGTGACACAGAGGGGAGGGGGTGAAGGGAAGAATGGTGAGAGAGAGGGAGGGGGTGAAGGAAGAATGGTGGACAGAGGGAGGGGGTGAAGGAAGAATGGTGACACAGAGGGAGGGGGTGAAGGAAGATGGGAGAGGGGAGGGGTGAAGGAAGAATGGTGACACAGAGGGGGGGAAGGAAGAATGGTGAAGGGGGAGGGGGTGAAGGAAGAATGGTGACACAGAGGGGGGGGTGAAGGAAGAATGGTGACAGAGGGGAGGGGTGAAGGAAGAATGGTGACACAGAGGGTAAGGAAGAATGGTGACACAGAGGGGGGTGAAGGAAGATGGTGACAGAGGAGGGGGTGAAGGAAGAATGGTGAGAGAGGGAGGGGTGAAGGAAGAATGGTGAGAGGGAGAGGGAGGGTGAAGGAAGAATGGACACAGAGGAGGGGGGAAGGAAGAATGGTGGAGAGAGAGGAGGGGTGAAGGAAGAATGGTGAGACAGAGGGAGGGTGAAGGGAAGAATGGTGACACAGAGGGAGGGGGGTGAAGGAAGAATGGTGACACAGAGGGGAGGGGGGTGAAGGAAGAATGGTGAGAGAGAGGGAGGGGGTGAAGGAAGAATGGTGTGAGAGGGGGGGAAGGAAGAATGGTGACACAGAGGAGGGGGGTGAAGGAAGAATGGGACACAGAGGGGGTGAAGGAAGAATGGTGAGAGAGGGGGAGGGGTGAAGGAAGAATGGTGACACAGAGGGAGGGGTGAAGGAAGAATGGTGACAGAGGAGGGGTGAAGGAAGAATGCAGAGAGAGAGGAGGTGAAGGAAGAATGGTGAGAGAGAGGGGAGGGGTGAAGGAAGAATGGTGGAGAGAGGGAGGGGGTGAAGGAAGAATGGGACACAGAGGGAGGAAGGAAGAATGGTGACACAGAGGAGGGGGTGAAGGAAGAATGGTGTGAGAGAGGGAGGGGTGAAGGAAGAATGGTGACAGAGGAGGGGGTGAAGGAAGAATGGTGACACAGAGGGAGGGGGGTGAAGGAGATGAGAGAGAGGAGGGGGGTGAAGGAAGAATGGTGACAGAGAGAGGGGGTGAAGGAAGAATGGTGAGAGGAGAGGGAGGGGGGGTGAAGGAAGAACAGAGAGAGAGGAGGGGGTGAAGGGAAGAATGGTGACAAGAGGAGGGGGTGAAGGAAGAAGGTGACAGAGGGAGGGGGTGAAGGAAGAATGGTGGGAGAGAGGGGGGGGTGAAGGAAAATGGTGACACAGAGGGGAGGGGGGTGAAGGAAAGGTGACACAGAGGGGGAGGGGGTGAAGGAAGAATGGTGGAGAGAGAGAGGGAGGGGTGAAGGAAGAATGTGGAGAGAGGGAGGGGTGAAGGAAGAATGGTGAGAGAGAGGGGAGGGGGTGAAGGAAGAATGGTGACAAGAGGAGGGGGTGAAGGAAGAATGGTGAGAGAGGGAGGGGGTGAAGGAAGAATGGTGTGAGAGAGGAGGGTGAAGGAAGAATGAGACGAGGAGGGGGTGAAGGAAGAATAGAGAGGAGGGGTGAAGGAAGAATGGAGAGAGAGGAGGGGTGAGGGAAGAATGGTGAGAGAGAGGGGAGGGGGTGAAGAGAATGGTGACAAGAGGAGGGGTAAGAAGAATGAACAAGAGGGGGAGGGGGTGAAGGAAGAATGGGAAGAGGAGGGGGTGAAGGAAGAATGGTGAGAGAGAGGGAGGGGGTGAAGGAAGAATGGTGAGAGAGAGGGGAGGGGGGTGAAGGAAGAATGGTGACAAGAGGGAGGGGGTGAAGGAAGAATGGTGACACAAAGGAGGGGGTGAAGGAAGAATGGTAACAGAGGAGGGTGAAGGAAGAATGGTACAGAGAGGGGAGGGGTGAAGGAAGAAGGAGAGAGAGGAGGGGGTGAAGGAAGAATGAGAGAGGGAGGGGAGGGGTGAAGGGAAGAATGGTGACACAGAGGGAGGGGGTGAAGGAAGAATGGTGACACAGAGGAGTGGGTGAAGGAAGAATTGGTGGAGAGAGGGAGGGGTGAAGGAAGAATGGTGCACAGAGGGAGGGGGTGAAGGAAGAATGGGGACAGAGAGGAGGGGGGGTGAAGGAAGAATGGTGAGGAGAGAGGGAGGGGTGAAGGAAGAATGAGGAGAGAGAGGGAGGGGGTGAAGGAATTTGACACAGAGGAGGGGTGAAGGAAGAATGGTGAGAGAGAGGGAGGTGAAGGAAGAACAGACACAGAGGGAGGGGTGAAGGAAGAATGGCGACACAGAGGGGGGGGTGAAGGAAGAATGGTGGAGAGAGGGAGGGGGTGAAGGAAGAATGCGAGAGGAGGGGGGGTGAAGGGAAGAATGGCGACACAGAGGAGGGGTGAAGGAAGAATGGTGAGAGAGAGGGAGGGGGGGAAGAATGGTGAGAGAGAGGGAGGGGTGAAGGAAGAATGGTGGAGAGAGAGGGGGGGGTGAAGGAAGAATGGTGACACAGAGGAGGGGGTGAAGGAAGAATGGTGACACAGAGGGAGGGGTGAAGGAAGAATGGTGGAGAGGGAGGGGTGAAGGAAGAATGGTGACACAGAGGGGAGGGGGTGAAGGAAGAATGGACACAGAGGAGGGGGTGAAGGAAGAATGGTGAGAGAGAGGGAGGGGAAGGAAGAATGGTGAGAGAGAGGGTAGGGGGGTGAAGGAAGAATGGTGACAGAGAGGGAGGGGTGAAGGAAGAATGGGACACAGAGGGGGGGGGTGGAAGAATGGTGACACAGAGAGGGGTGAAGGAAGAATGGTGAGAGAGGGAGGGGGGTGAAGGAAGAATGGTGAGAGAGAGGGAGGGGGGTGAAGGAAGAATGGTGACACAGAGGAGGGGGTGTGAAGGAAGAATGGTGACACACAGGGTGGGGGTGAAGGAAGAATGGTGGCACAGAGGGGGGGGTGGTAAGAATGGTGACACAGGGGGAGTGGGGTGAAGGAAGAATGGTGACACAGAGGAGGGGGTGAAGTAAGAATGGTGAGAGAGAGGGGGGTGTGGTTGGTGTAGAGGAAGTGGTGGTAGTGATGGTGTGTAATTGATAGAAGAAGAAGAAGAAGAAGAAGAAGATAGGACGGGAGGAAGAGGTTAGCGTATGGACATTGTTACCAAAAATGCGCGCCAATATCTCTGATGATTTGTAGGATGAGGAACAGGTGGAGCTATTCGGGTCTTGTTCTCGTGATTATTTCTTATTCCAACAGCTGATGGCCGCTATTAACAATAATTCTCCAGTTGAGTTTCAAGACATGATGAAGTGGTTTCAGCGATCTCCTGGAGGAGCTACTGAGCAGACTACTTTCTCGACCAGTGATCTTGAGTGTTTCTTTTCGACCTTGATTCTGAGTTTCCGACCAGTGATCTTGAGTTTCCGACCATTGATCTTGAGTGTTCTTCCGACCAGTGATCCTTGAGTGTTCTTCTTCCTCGACAAGTGTCTGAGTGTTTCGACCAGTGATCCTTGAGTTTTCTTTCCTGACAAGGATCTCTTGAGCTGTTTCTCGACATGTGTCTTGAGTGTTTCTTCGACCAGTGATCCTGAGTGTTTCTGACGTGATCCTTGAGTTTTTCTTCCCGTCGTGTCCTTGAGTGTTCTTCTCGACCAGTGATCCTGAGTGTTTTTTTTACTCAGTGATCCTTGATGTTTTCTTCGACAAGTGATCTTGAGTTTTTCTCGACCAGTGATCTCTGAGAGTTTTTCTTCTCGACCAGTGATCTCTTGAGTGTTCTCGACCAGTGATCTTGAGTGTTCTCGACCATTGGATTCTTGAGCAGCCTCGACCAGTGATTCTTGAGTGTTCTCGAATTTATATACCTGCACGTGTTTGGCATTTTTTAGCAAGGATGTGAAGCACCGAAATGTCAGCAGCGTTATATGTCAGCAGATGTTTTGTATATCAGGAGGTTAATATGTCCTTGTGGCGTCGAGCTGTCCTTGATAATATCGCAGCCCGCTCCTTCAGCAGCACCAATTTACGTCAGCGGCTTCAATATGTCAACAGCATCGGTATGTCAGCATATTATATCTAGCAGGGGCCAAAAATGTCGGTAGCGTCAGTATGTAAACAGTATGATATCGCGAAATCAGTCGGGTGAGCAGCGTCAATGGGTGAGCAGCATGAAGTATATCCGGCATTGTCTATCAACATCGTCCCAATTATAACAAAAGCAGCGTCAGTATATCCAGCAACTTTAATATATCAGTAGCATCAGTATGCCAGCGGCGTCGTATGTCAGCAAGATCGGTATATCAGCAGGTTAATGTCTGGCTGATGGCGTCAGTATATCAACGGGGTTAATGTCGGCAGTGGCGTGGTTATGGGTTAATGTCGGCGGTGGCGTCGGTATATCAGTAGTATTTCTGCGTGATCAGCACTGTCTCTGAAGCGTGTCAGGGGTCCTGGAGGCAGGGCTGTAGGGTGACAGGTGTCCTGGAGGGTGTCAGGTGTCCTGGAGGGTGTCTGTGTCCTGGGGGTGTCAGGGGTCCTGGGAGGTGTTAAGGTGTCCTGGAGGTGTCAGGTGTCTCTGGAGGTGTCTGTGTGTCGGGAGGTGTCAGGTGTCCTGGAGGTAGAGTGTCCTGGAGGGTGTCAGGTGTCTGGGGGGTGTCGGTGGTCCTGGAGAGGTGTCGTCCTGGAGGTGTCAGGGGCCTGGAGGTGTCAGGGGTCCTGGAAGGTGTCAGTCCTGGAGGTCAGGGTCCTGGAGGGTGTCAGGGGTCCTGGAGGGTGTCAGGGTCCTGGAGGTGTCAGGGGTCCTGGAGGGTGTCAGGTGCCCTGGAGGGTGTCAGGGGTCCTGGAGGTGTCAGGGGTCCTGGAGGGTGTCAGGGGTCCGGAGAGTGTCAGGGGTCCCTGGGGGGTGTCAGGGTCCTGGAGGTGTCAGGGTCCTGGAGGTGTCAGGGTCCTGGAGGGTGTCAGGGGTCCTGGAGGGTGTCAGGGGCCTGGAGGGTGTCAGGGGTCCTGGAGGGTGTCAGGGGTCCTGGGAGGGTGTCAGGGGTCCTGGAGGGTGTCAGGGGTCCTGGAGGGTGTCAGGGTTCTGGGAGGTGTCAGGGGTCCTGGAGGGTGTCAGGGGTCCTGGAGGTGTCAGGGGTCCTGGAGGTGTCAGGGCCTGGAGGGTGTCAGGGGTCCTGGAGGGTGTCAGGGGTCCTGGAGGGTGTCAGGGGTCCTGGGAGGTGTCAGGGGCCTGGAGGTGTCAGGGGTCTGGAGGGGCAAGGGTCCTGGAGGGTGTCAGGGGTGGGGTCCTGGAGGTGTCAGGGTCCTGGAGGGTGTCAGGGGTCCTGGAGGGTGTCAGGTGTCCTGGAGGGTGTCAGGGGTCCTGGAGGGTGTCAGGGGTCCTGGAGGGTGTCAGGTGTCCTGGAGGGTGTCAGGGGTCCTGGAGGGTGTCAGGGGTCCTGGAGGGTGTCAGGGGTCCTGGTCACATTGCTAGTGAAGCTTCTATAACAATCTGTTCCGCTGGTCAGTTGGAGACGATTGTTTGAGCCAACATCTGTGGGATCATTCGTTCGTCACGTGCTCTCTCTCTCTCTCTCTCTCTCTCTCTCTCTCTCTCCGGGTTCCTCTGGCTGGTCCATAATAACACAAGTCGACCATCACATCTCGAAGGTAAAACCTTTTTTACGCCTCATCAAATAATTTTTTATTGTACATACAAAACTTGCACGACGAATAGAGTCGAGGACAGATCTCTTAATGCTGTAAAACATCTTGTCCTCCTCCTCCTCCCCATTCCCAAAACCCTTCCTTTTACCTAATTTTATTAGTCTTCTTTATTACACTTCAATCCTTTATCTGGTTTATGTATTCTGGTTCATCACGGCTGTGTTATTCTTAACTCTTCATCATTAAATTTGACCTTACATGAACTCTTTAAGACATGAATGGTGGTAATCCTATCAAATTTAATCTTTTAATTATACCTTCAGTACTCCTCCTCCGCCTCCTCCTCCGCCCGGTATCTGACGTAGGCAGATCGAGCCCAGGGATTACAATTAATCCATAGGTCTCTAGGATACTACCGGGGAAGAGGGATTACACGAGTTATATATATATATATATATATATATATATATATATATATATATATATATATATATATATATATATATATATATATATATATATATATATATATATATATATATATATATATATGTGTGTGTGTGTGTGTGTGTGTGTGTGCTTAGCGGTAGGGAGCTGAAGTTATCTACAAAGCTGCACGTATATCGAGCAGTGATCCTCGCCGCCCTGCTGTACGACAGTGAGACATGAGTCACGTACAGGGGGCACCTCAAGGCACTTGAAAACTTTCTCCATCGTAGTCTACGGTCCATCCTCCGAGTTGCTGGGCAGACAAGAGAACAAATGCCAGTATTCTTGCTGACACCAACTGTAGGAACCATGTTACCCGCATGGACAACAGTAGACTGCCAAAACAGCTACTTTACAGTCACCTAACGAATGGTAAACCTAAAACTGGCGGGCAACTGAAAAGGTATAAGCTTACGTTTATGATAAACCTGAAAAAGTGCCAAACCGACCCCCTCACCTGGGAGACGATCACTCCACACCGTAACGCTTGGAGAAGCACCACATGAGAAGGTGTCAATACTTTCGAGTTAGCCCGACTGCATACCCAGGCAGACAAGCGCCAGCGCCGGGAAGACAGCACCGCCACCCTTCCCGCACTAGTTGTAGCCCTCCACATGTGCAACATCTGTGGACGACCCTGCAGGTCCCGTATCGGTCTCTCAAGTCACCCCAGACTTCACATACGAAATTGACATCCTTGATATCTCATATCATTGTATCATAGCTGGATGATCGTCATACTCGATTCTGAGTGACAGATAAGTAGTATTAGTAGTGTGTGTGTGTGTGTGTCTGTGTGTGTGTCTGTGTGTGTGTGTGTGTGTGTGTGTGTGTGTGTCATGTTCGGGACCATCCAGTTGCATCTTATCCCTGGATCTCTGTAAGTGATGGTAGCTCCAGAGTTCCAGATGGAGGGATTGTCTTAATGTCGCGTGTCCTTCCCCCCCATCATCCTTAAGACCATCTCTCCTAGAACCTGGAGCCTCCACTAGAAGTTGGCTGGAACCATCCCCGTGGAACTGGAGCCTCCACTAGAAGTTGGCTGGAACCATCCTCGTGGAACTGGAGCCTCCACTTGTAGTTGGCTGGAACCATCCCGTGGAACTGGAGCCTCAACTAGAAGTTGGCTGGAACCATCCCGATGGAACTGGAACCTCCACTAGAAGTTGGCTGGAACCATCCTCGTGGAACTGGAGCCTCCACTTGTAGTTGGCTGGAACCATCCCCGTGGAGACTGGAGCCTCAACTAGAAGTTGGCTGGAACCATCCCCGTGGAACTGGAACCTCCACTAGAAGTTGGCTGGAACCATCCCCGAGGAACCTGGAGCCTCCACTAGAAGTTGGCTGGAACCATCCTCGTGGAACTGGAGCCTCACTTGAAGTTGGCTGGAACCATCCCCGTGGAACTGGAGCCTCAACTAAGTTGGACGAGAACCATCCCGTGGAACTGGAGCCTCCAACTAAGTTGGCTGGAACCATCTCAGAACTGGGCCTCCACTAGGTTGGCTGAACCATCCCAGAACTGGGGCCTCCACTAGAGTTGGCTGGAACAACCCAGAGGAACTGGAGCCTCCACTAAGTTGTGGAACCATCCCCGAGAACTGGGCCTCCACTAGTAGTTGGCTGGAACCATCCCTGTGGAACTGAAGCCTCCACTAGAAGTTGGCTGGAACCATCCCCGTGGAACTGGGCCTCAACTAGAAGTTGGCTGGAACCATCCCGTGGAACTGGAGCCTCCACTAGAAGTTGGCTGGAACCATCCCCAAGAACCTGGAGCCTCCACTGAAGTTCGCTGGAACCATCACTGTGGAACTGGGCCTCCACTAGAAGTTGGCTGGAACCATCCCCGTGGAACTGGAGCCTCCACTAGAAGTTGGCTGGAACCATCCTCGTGGAACTGGAGCCTCCACTAGAAGTTGGCTGGAACCATCCCCGAGGAACCTGGAGCCTCCACTAGAAGTTGGCTGGAACCGTCCCCGTGGAGCTGGAGCCTCCACTAGAAGTTGGCTGGAACCATCCTCGTGGAACTGGAGCCTCCACTAGAAGTTGGCTGGAACCATCCCCGAGGAACCTGGAGCCTCCACTAGTAGTTGGCTGGAACCATCCCTGT
>NW_024711052.1:47500-85000 GCF_018991925.1 Homarus americanus | reverse complement strand
CCCAACTTTGTCCTTGACCTTTGTTGTATATACCTGGAAAAATCCCTTGGGATTCGCCTTGGATTCTCTTGCTATTTTGATTTCATAGTCTCTCTTTGCTTTCCTTACATTTTTCTTAACATTCCTAGATAGTTCATTATACCTATTTCTGAGCTGCTCCTCCCCTCCCTTTAATTTCTTATAAATTCCTTTCTATATTCCTATGTCATGTTTAAGTTTTCTGGTCATCCACCTTGGCTTATTCTTATTTGACCTAATTTTTCGGTATGGTATATTTTGTTCTTGTGCTTTATGTAGTATACTAGTGAATATATTATAGTCATGATCAATTGTTGTGTCATCTATAACCTCACCCCTTCCTGCTGGGGACTGACGTGACTGAACATAAGAACATAAGAACAAAAGAATGGAGGAAACTGCAGCGGGCCTATTGGCCCATACTGGGCAGTCCCATTTACACCCAACCCCTATTGCTCATATGAGCATCCAACCTATGTTTGAAGCTATCCAGCGTATTCGAGTTAATGATGATATTTGGTAACTTGTTCCATTCATCCACTACTCTGTTACCAAACCAGTGTTTACTTATTTCGCGCCAAATCTAAATTTGTCTAATATAAAACCATTGTTACGAGTTCGCTCCTGGTTGGATAGTTTGAGTACCTTTGTAATGTCCCCTTTGTTCAGCCCTGACTTCCATTTATACACCTCTATCATATCGCCTATCACTCTTCGTCTCTCGAGGGAGTGCAAATTAAGATGCTTTAACCTGTCTCTGTACTCAAGGTTCCTAATGCCCGGGATTAGCCTTGTCATTCTCCTCTGAATTCTTTCCAAGGATTCTATAATCATTCTGTAATATGGTGACCAGAATTGAACTGAGTAATCCAAGTGAGGTCTCACAAGCGCAAGATATAGTTTTAGGATGACCTCGCTAGTCTTGTAACTAACACTCCTTTGTATGAACCCAAGTACTTTATTTGCCTTGTTTCGAGCAAATACACATTGTTTACTTGGCTTAAGGTTCCTACTTATCATTACTCCTAAATCTCTCTCACAGTTGGATTTCTCAATGATATCGTTGTTCATCTGGTAACTGGTTTCCCTGTTTACATCTCCTATACTTTACATTTGTCCACATTGAATTTCATCTGCCATTTTTCAGACCATTCGAAAAATTTGTTTAGATCTTCCTGTAGTTTTGCGGAGTCCTCGTCAGATTTGATAACACGTCCTATTTTAGTGTCATCAGCAAATTTACTTATGTTGCTGTCTATGCCGACATCTATGTCGTTTATGTATATAATAAATAATAATGGTCCAAGTACTGAGCCTGGGGAACTCCACTTGTGACGTTGCTCCAATGGAACTTAGTGCCGTTAATGCTCACTCGCTGTTTCCTGTCCTGTAACCACGCCCTAATCCATTTAAGGATGTTACCTTTGATGCCATGAGCTTCTCCCTTTCTAATTAGTCTTTCGTGGGGGACTCTGTCGAAGGCTTTGCTAAAGTCGAGATATACCACATCATAATTGTGCCCCTCGTCCACCGATTCGAAAACTGATGAAAAGAATGTTAATAGATTAGTTCGACAGGAACGCCCGCTTGTGAAGCCAAGCTGGGAATCATTGATCAATCGGTGCTTCTCCAGGTTATTTCGAATAGAGTTTCAAATGATTGCTTCCTGTAATTTGCCTGCTATTGATGTTAGACTGATTGGGCGGTAGTTAGAGGATAGTGATCTATCCCCCTTCTTGAAAATCGGTATTACATTCGCTATCCTCCAGGATTCTGGTACTACACCTGTTTTTAAGGACATGTTAAACAACTTTGCTAAGGGCATACTAAGTTCTTCCTTACATTCCTTTAATACTCTGGCAAATATCTCATCGGGACCAGGTGACTTATTAGGCTTTAGTTTGTCCATTTGCTTACTAACATTGTTACTAGTCACTACTATCTCGCTTAATTTGTTTTCTTCACTATCTCTGAATAGAGTCGGTGCCTCGGGTATCATGTTTAAATTTTCGGGGGTAAAAACTGATGAAAAATATTTATTCAGATTATTGCTCATTTCTCCGTTGTTATCAGTTAGCTCGCCGGTATCTGGACCGTATTGGCCCAATCTTTTCTCGTGTTTTAGTTTGATACATTTGGTAGAATCCTTTGGGGTTTGTCTTCGCCTCCCTTGCTATCCATACCTCATTATTCCTCTTGGCCTTCCTTATCTCGGTTTTAACCCTACTCCCTCAATACCTTATAATAATCCCGGAGGTAAATTTCGCCACGATTTATCCTTCTGCCTATAGCCTTCCTTTGGCCAATAATGTTCTTTAAATAATTATTTATCCATTTAGGGTCATTGTTGTCTGATCTTAGTTTTTTGTATGGTATGTTCTGCCTTTGTGCATTAAGTAACTCATTATTTAAATTGTCGTGGAACTCGGCAATCTCAGATCTCGTTATCAGGTCGGTGTGAGTCACCCCTAGGCGTGATACCCCTTCCCTCAACTGCCTCTTCAAACTATCAAAGTTTGCCCTTCTGAAATCTGGGACTTAAGTGGAATTTTCCTTACGGCTGCCCTGAAAATCTAACTGGAATCTAATTTCTTTGTGATCGCTGTTTGCAAGTTCGTTCCCTACCTCGACATTGCTGATGAGGTTTTCTCTGTTCGACAGAACTAAATCGAGTATATTATTACCCCGGGTGGGTTCGGTTATATGTTGACTTAGGAAACAGTCTTGGATCGTTTCGAGAAAATCCTCTGATTCTGAGTTACCCATAAGGTCAGTCCAATCTATTTGGCCAAGGTTAAACTCGCCTACTATACAGACTTTGTTGTGTATGGAAGCCCTGCGCATTTCATCCCAGATAAGTCGCTCATTAACTCTATCAAGATTGGGAGGTCTATATATTACTCCTATGATTAATTTTTCCCTACCGTCGATTAATTCTATCCAAATTGTTTCTGTATTCCACTCAGTTTTTATTTCCTTGTTTATTTCACACTTCAGGTTATCCCTGACATAGACTGCTACTCCGCCTCCTTTCGTGGTCTGCCTGTCGGTATTGGAACAATTTGTAACCTGCAATTTGGTATTCGACAGGTAACTCACGAGAGTCTAGGTTGATCCATGTTTCAGTGAATGCTATTATATCGATTATTTCGGTACATACCAAGGCCCTAATATCATCCATTTTGTTTCTCATATTTCTACTGTTCGCGAAGTAGACATTTAGGTTATTCGTGTTCCGAGTCCTCCCTTTACCGCGTTTAGGTCTTAACTCGCTGTCTAATTTAGCTTTGTCATCATTCCTAACACTATTTCTCTGTAATCTTTTACTTTGTTTACCCGCTCCCACTGCAGTCTCCTCCACCCTCGTGCCCATATGTTCTCCTAGTAGTTTAAAGACTTCGATATCTTTTGAACTGCCCCCTCTAGAGACCCAGCCAGGGTTGCCACCCCCTCCCGAGACAGGTGCACCCCATCCCTAGCATAAAGGTCCCTTCTGCCGTAGAAGTTGTCCCAGTTGTCAATGAATGGGACTGATATTGACTTGCAATATCCGTCAAGATGGTCGTTGACACCAACTGCCCTTGACAGCCATTCACTGCCAACTCTCCTTCTAGGCAGGACACAGCATATGATAAGGATCCCTTCCTTAGTCCGAATAAGATCTATAGCTGCCTTGAACTTATCAAGAAGCTCCTCACTCCTACACCGGCCAATATCGTTGCCTCCTGCACTGAGGCAGATAATGGGTTTGTTCCCATTACCAGACAAGATATTGTCCATCCTGTCAACTATATCCCCCACCCCAGCTCCTGGCAAACACACCCTCATCCTATTTTTGGTTTTACCACAAAAAGCCCTGTCCAAGTACCTTACCTGTGAGTCACCAACAATTAAAGTTTTTATACCTCCCTTGTCAGCCCTGTCCCTGACTGTACTAACGTCCAATTCGTCTATCAATGGACTGAACGAGTTGGTACACTTAGTTGTTGATGTCGTTGTTGACGTATCCTTGGTGTGTTTTTTCATCACCAGTTTGGTCGTCCCTCTCCTCACAACCTTCCACTCATCTGAGTTTCCGTCAGACACTGGCTTTCCTTGTCTCGCCTCTTCCTTCATCCTCGCCATCTCTTCCTTTAATTTCAGGTTCTCCAACGTGGCCCTCTCTAATTCTTCCCTGGCCCTCTCCAATTCTTCCTTGGCCCTCTCCAGCTTGGCCAACAAACTCGCACACCCCAGACCACACATAGCACTGTTCCTAGGTGACCTCACCTGGGTAGCTTCTTAACCACTGATAATCCGCCAACCGAAAGTTCTTATAACCACCACCATCACAACCACCTCCATCAAAAAAACCATCACAACCACCATCACAACCACCACCATCAAAACAACCATCACAGCCAAACCCTCCAGCCACCACCATCACCCCAGCAACCAAACCCCCTACAACCACCACCATCACCCCAGCAACCAGCTACCATAATTATTACAACCAGCCATACGTAATAATGGGAGCCTTGAGAGGGACGGGTCAACCATCTTGTTTATGTCGCGATGGTAAACAAAATTATGGTGTTGGTGAGATTAGAGAGGGGAGGAAAACTCTCTCTCTCTCTCTCTCTCTCTCTCTCTCTCTCTCTCTCTCACAAATACCCTGGAATTAAGTATGGCAAAGGATGGAGGGGGAAGAGGAGGTGAGATGGGTAAAGGGGGTGGAAGGGGTAGGTATGGATAGAGGAAGAGGTGGAGGGGTGGAGTTGGAGAGGGGGTGGAAGTGAAGAGGGATAGTAGAAGTGGAGGGAGGGGAGGGGAATGGGGCAAAGGTGGATAGAGGCGTAGGGAGGGAGGGAGGTGGGGAGGGAGGAGGTGGGAGGAGAGACTCAGGGGTGGGTGGGAGGTGTGGGCATGTACAGGTAAAATGGGTGGGTGGAGGGAGGGGAAGGAGAGGTACATTGGAGGGAGAGGTAGAGGGGAGGGAAGAGGTAGAGGGGAGGGAAGAGGTGGAGGGAGGGAAGAGTGGAGGGAGGGGGGGAAGAGGTGGAGGGAGTAGAAGTGAGTGGGGAGAGGTGTGGGATGGACCATCGCCACCCTGGAGTAAAACAAATCAGGTGAAGCAACATCCTTCCTCAACCTGCTCCTCCTGTCCCCGCCCACCTCCCACCCTCACCTCACCTCTGAGGCCAGGGCAACCTCACACAGATGAAAGTATATATAAATCCATCAATACTTTTAATTTAATATATATAACAGGAGGTGGAACACACACACACACACACACACACAACACACACACACACACACACACACACACACACACACACACACACACACACACACACACACACACACACACACACACACACACACACACACACACACACACACACACACACACACACACACACACACACACACACACACACACACACACACACACACACACACACACACACACACACACACACACACACACACACACACACACACACACACACACACACACACACACACGCACACACACACACACACACACACACACACACACACACACACACACACACACACACACACACACACACACACACACACACACACACACACACACACACACACACACACACACACACACACACACACACACACACACACACACACACACACACACACACACACACACACACACACACACACACACACACACACACACACACACACACACACACACACACACACACACACACACACACACACACACACACACACACACACACACACACACACACACACACACACACACACACACACACACACACACACACACACACACACACACACACACACACACACACACACACACACACACACACACACACACACACACACACACACACACACACACACACACACACACACACACACACACACACACACACACACACACACACACACACACACACACACACACACACACACACACACCACACACACACACACACACACACACACACACACACACACACACACACACACACACACACACACACACACACACACACACACACAAACACACATACACACACACAAGGCACACACACACACACACACACACACACACACACGCACACACACAGCACACACACACACACACACACACACACACACACACACAGAACACACACACACACACACACACACACACACACACACACACACACACACACACACACACACCACACACACACAGCACACACAGCACACACACACACACACACACACACAGCACACACACACACACACACACACACACACACAGCACGCTAACTAGGACAACCGTTATTAAAGGCGACAACCAAAATTGGTAGGAGAGACAAGTTTGGTGCTGGGAGCCTTGTTATGGCGTATGCTGCGATTTTCGGACCCCGTTTTCTATTAAAATTTCAGAACCACTTTACTTCCTCATTTGGTAAGGAGGGAGGGGGTGAGGGGGGGGGTGAGGGAGTGAGGGAGGAGTGTGCAGGGTATGAAGGGGGGAAAGGGCGGAGGAGGAAAGGGGGGGGATAGGCAAGGGGATTAATAGAATTTCGGTAGCTTGGCAACTCGGATTTTCTTTAATGTTTTTTTTAAAGAGATAAAATCGACGAAGGATTTTATTGAGTTTATGTATGATATCTCCTCTCTCCCTACTGTATCACTTTCAACAACTTAAAAAGAAATAATCCTATGAAACAATTCTCAAAAAATAAAGATAAAATAACCATATGTTTTCTTTTAGTGTTTGTGTTCACCAGCTGTCCGTGTTTAGGTTCACCAGCCGTCCGTGTTTGTAGGTTCACTGGCCGTCCGTGTTTAGGTTCACCGGCTGTCCGTTTCTGTGTTCACCGGCCGTCCGTGTTTGTAGTTCACCAGCCGTCCGTGTTTGTGTTCACCGGCCGTCCGTGTTTAGGGTTCACCGGCCGTCCGTGTTTGTGTTCACCGGCCGTCCGTGTTTAGTTCACTGGCCGCCCGTGCTTGTGTTCACCGCTGTCCGTGCTTAGGGCGTTCACCAGCGTCCGTGTTTAGGCTCACTGGCCGTCCGGTGTTTAGTTCACCGGTCCGTGCTTTGTGCGTTCACCGGCCGCCTGTAAGAATTCACCGGCCGTCCGTGTTTGTGTTCAATTCGCCGTCCGTGTTTGTAGCCCACCGGCTGCCCGTGTCGCAGTTCACCGGCCGTCCGGTTTAGGGAAGTTCACTGGCCGTCTGTGTTTAGGTTCACCGGCTGCCTGTGTTTGTGTTCACCGGCCGTCCGTGTTTGTAAGTTCTACCAGCCGTCCAGTCTGTGTTCAGCCTGAAGCCGTCCGTGGTTTTTAGGTCTTCACCAGCCGTCCGTGTTTAGTACCACCAGCCGTCCGTGTTTGTGTTCACCAGCCAGTCCGTGTTTAGGGCGTTCACCGGCCGTCCGTGCTTGTGTTCACCGGCCGTCCGTTTTCTAGGCGTTCACCGGCCGTCCGTGTTTGCAGTTCAACAGCCGTCCGTGTTTAGGTTCACCTGGCCGTCCGTGTTTGTGTTCACCAGCCGTCCGTGTTTGTGTTCACCGGCCGTCCATGTTTGTGTTCACCGGCCGTCCGTGTTTGTGTTCACCGGCTGTCCAAGCGAAAATTACCAGCCGTCCGTGTTCAGGTTCACCGGCCGTCCGTGGTGTTTGTGCGTTCACCGGCCGTCCGTGTTTAGCGTTCACTGCCGTCCGTGTTTGCGTTCACCGGCCGTCCGTGTTTAGGGAACACCGGCCGCCCGTGCTTTCAGTTCACCGCCGTCCAAAGCTAGGTTCACCAGCCGTCCGTGTGCTTTCAGTTCACCGGCCGCCCGTGCTTGTGTTCACCGGCCGTCCGTGTTTCAGAAGTGTTCACTGGCCGTCCGTGTTTAGCTCCCACCGGCTGCCCGTGCTTGTGTTCACTGGCCGTCCAGCAGTTCACTGGCCGTCCGTGTTTGTGCGTTCACTGGCCGTCGCACCAATGGCCGTCCGTGTTTCAGGCGTTCCACCGGCCGTCCGTGTTTGTGTTCACCGGCCGCCCGTGCTTGTGTTCACCGGCCGTCCGTGTTTGTGTTCACCAGCCGTCCGTGTCTGTGTTCAACAGCCGTCCGTGTTTGTGTTCACCGGCCGTCCGTGTTTGCTTTGCTTATAACTGAAAAAAATATGTACATTCTAACCTCTCAAAGACTATATAGTGTATAATTTACTTTTAATCGGTATAATTCACTAGTAATCGGTATAATTCACTAGGAATCGGTATAATTCACTAGTAATCTTTATAATTTGCTTGTAATCGGTATAATTCACTAGTAATCGGTATAATTCACTAGTAATCGGTATAATTCACTAGTAAT
The DNA here is from genome assembly GCF_018991925.1 of Homarus americanus. Lineage (NCBI taxonomy): Eukaryota > Metazoa > Arthropoda > Malacostraca > Decapoda > Nephropidae > Homarus > Homarus americanus. The sequence continues at coordinate 76,621 of NW_024711052.1, read as the reverse complement.
CGGTATAATTCACTAGTAATCGGTATAATTCACTAGGAATCGGTATAATTCACTAGTAATCTTTATAATTTGCTTGTAATCGGTATAATTCACTAGTAATCGGTATAATTCACTAGTAATCGGTATAATTCACTAGTAATCGGTATAATTCACTAGTAATCGGTATAATTCACTAGTAATCGGTATAATTCACTAGTAATCGGTATAATTCACTTGTAATCGGTATAATTCACTAGTAATCGGTATAATTCACTTGTAATCGGTATAATTCACTAGTAATCTGTGAAGATAAAATAGCCATTTCAGCCTTTGAAATCTATATACCATTAAAACTCCCTTGTAACAGGTCGAGACATTCATGTAGTCATTTGATTACCTTAAAAATATACCTATTTAATACTGGGTTATATCTGTAGCCCCTGCCTCTACCTGTAGCCCTTGCCTCTACCCGTAGCCCTTGCCTCTACCTGTAGCCCTTGCCTCTACCTGTAACCCCTGCCTCTGTAATGAGACACAATAAACAGAGAGAGGAAGACATATATATATAGGAAGTCTAGAGAGAGTAGGCATGTAAAGATAGGAAACTTGGTAGCGTGGCCTGGATGTTATTTGCACAGCGTCACTACGCTTATCTTATCTCGTATGTCAATACACATATATTACTTCTTAAAGGGACAACTTGTTAAACACCTCTTGATACAACTATTTATTACTTCACTCAATGACATGGACACATTAATATCACTATTATATCGGGGTACTAACACATCATGCTTTACGTTACTTGACATTGACTCTCGGACAGACCTGAATTAATACACTTCCCACAGTAGGTAACTCACCCTAGGACGTTCTGACAAGACTCACGTGTACCCTGACGTAGGCCCAGTGAGTGCTGGCTGGGCTGCCTTCATCACAGGGAGAGTCTGCTTAGCTGGTGATGCTGTGGTCTGGTCGGGAGGTCTCCCTCCCGACCTGGGGAGGGGACGTGCGTGACTCTGCTTAGTGAACCGAGTGACGACCCGAACGGGAGAGAGATGACAGCAACCAGAATGAGAATCAGTCTACCTGAGACTGATAATGATAAAGATAATGGAATAGGAATGCCCGTGGACGGGACTGTAGGGCCTTTATATGGGGTCGGCCCAGCCGGCTTCTGACCTCTAACAATTAACACTAAACTGGTTTGATCTGGATAATTGTGTGCAGGTGTGGTCCTGGCCAGGTGTCTTGGCTAGGTGCGGTTGTAGGTCACCGGCTCACGTCATTAGCGGGCCAGGTCAAGTCCCTAGGGTCGACCTGAGGTGTGTCAGCCTGGAATGTGGTGGTACCACGAGGTCTGTGGTGTACTTGCTGTTATATGTGACATAATTCTGGGCTGTAAGCTTTGGTCTGACAATCAATCATTACACCTCTACCTGTAGTCCCTGCCTCTACCTATAACCCCTGCCTCTACCTGTAACCCCTACCCCTATCTCTACCTGTAACCCCTGCCTCTATCTGTAATCCCTGCCTTTACCTGTAGCCCCAGCCTCTACCTGTAGCCCCAGCCTCTACCTGTAACCCCAGCCTCTACCTGTAGCCCCAGCCTCTACCTCCAGCCCTGTGCCTCACCGGTAACCCTGCGCCCCACCCTGTAGCTCCCAGCCTGGCTCAAGTCCCAGCCTACCGGTAACCCCAGCCCTCTACCTGTGGAATGCTCACCAGCCCCAGCTCTACCTGTAGCCCCAGCCTCTGCCTGTAGCCCCAGCTCAGCCTGCAACTCAGCCTCTACCTGTAGCCCCAGCCTCTACCTGTAGCCCCAGCCTCTACCTGTAACTAATTAAACTTCCGTCATTAGGACCTCCTTAATGGGGGTCAGCCAAGACGGGAGAGGGCGAGAGAATTTACCTTTTCTCAAATAGGTCTCTTAAAGAGTTCTCTATTGTGAGAGAACTTCTTTCCCATAATGAAATTGTCTCCCTGAGCGTTCTCTATAGGGGTGTGTGTCTCTTATACTGGTTGACACACACACACACACACGCACACGCACGCACGCACACACACACACACACACACACACACATACCCAGTCTACTTTGTGAGGACTTTGTTTTTGAGTGGGCATTTGCCAGTATCTATCAGTCAATTGATCCACAGCAATTTGGCAATATGAGAACCTCCTCTACATCACACTGCTTGGTGAGCTTTCTGGATTTTCTGCACAAAAACTTGCAGAAACGTAAGACATCACTGGCTGTTGCCCTTGTGGACTTCAGGAAGGCCTTTGACCTTGTTGATCACTGCACTGTTATCAACATGGTTATTGCACTAGGGCTGCCCACCAACCTGGTCTCATGGCTCACTGATTTCTTGAGTGGACGTCGCCAAGCAGTGAGTTATCAGGGCTTGGTCTCTACATTCCAACACCCCACCTGTGGTGTTCCCCAGGGGACCAAGATGGGATCACTGTGCTTCCTCATCCTGATCAACAACGCTCTATCGGACACTCCTTACAGGTGGAAGTACGTGGATGACTGCACTGTGGGGGTTACAGTGGACAACACCGCACCAGACTACTCACCGCTCCAATGCACCCTAGACAGGCTACAGGTATGGACTACGGAGAACAAGGTCACCATCAACCACACCAAAACCGTAGTCATGCACATCAATACCGCCACCACTCCAGTGCAAGCTCCAGCAGTCACAGTGGGTGCCCATCCTCTCCAGCTGGTGCAGTCTGCCAAACTCCTGGGTGTAACTATAGACAACAAACTGGGCTGGAAGGACCATGTAAATAACACAGTCAAGGCAGCCTCGTATCGTCTCTACATGCTACGACGACTTAGGTCACTTGGGACACCCACGCCAGAGCTGAGGACCATCTACAACGCCTTTATTCTCCCCAAACTAACGTATGCGTCACCAGCCTGGTCGTCTTCTCTCAACTCCACCCAACAACGTCAGCTAGAGAAGGTACAGAAAAGGGCCTGCAGAATCATGCTCGGCGCAGAATACTCCGGCTACACCAACGCTCTCTCCACCCTGGAAATGCCATCCCTCAGTGACCTCCACCACCAAGCACTGGAAAGGTTTGGCAGTGGACTACTGCACCACCCTCATCATCGCCACCTCCTGCCACCTGCAGCCCCCACCCAACTCGCGCAGTCCGCCACTATAACAAAATTCAGCCCATAAGAGCCTGCACCGATAGATATAAGAACAGCACCATCCCATCTATTGTTAAAATAATAAACAATTCCTGATTTATGTACTGTACAGCCCTGTAAATGTATTCAATGCATATTATATCATTATGTCTAAATCAAATGTAAGTCTGTATATTTTCAGCCACCGGCTCAACTCTATTAATAAACCGTTTATTATTATTACATACACACACACACACGCACACACACGCACACACACACACACACACACACACACACACACACACACACACAGTCCAAAAAAGATTTAAATATAGATAGATAGATAGACATTATGGTGTGTTGTTGAAAAGTTTAGAGGCGTCTTATTGTTTCTTGTGAGCTGAAGACAACACACTTCTTCTTCTTCTTCTTCTTCTTCGACTGTGAATGAGATGAACGAATGACATGTTACCTACTCTCTCCTCCTCCTCCTCCTCTTCCCTCCCCTCCTCCTCCCCTCCTCTACTAATTGGACAAATCCCTCCTCCCTCATCTCCACCACCTCCTCCCTCATCTCCTCCTCCTCCTCCACCCTAACCACTCCCACAGTTCCCTTAATCACTCTCTCTCTCTCTCTCTCTCTCTCTCTCTCTCTCTAAATCATCGAATATTATCGTCTCTTGTCATTTCTCTGATTTAAGTCAACAAGAGACGCCCAGTCATCTCTTTTTTTGGTCTGTTCCAGAGAATAACCTAACCTAACCTAACCTCCTCCCCATTTCACAGAGATTTGACAAGAGAAGCGAATTTTGTTTCACGGAACATTGGGCCTCTGACGTCATGAACGGTTAGCCAATCAGAAGGTGTCCTTGTGAGTGTGACGTCACCGCAGCCGACCAATCACAGCGAATTATCGATGCAGAGGGTGAATAATTTTGCTTCGTGATTGGAGGAGGATTTTGATGCGTACTTTTTTCTTTTTCTATTCTTTTCTTATTTTCTTGGGATTTATGATTCGCTTATAGAGCTACGTTGAGGAAACAGAGAGAGAGAGAGAGAGAGAGAGAGAGAGAGAGAGAGAGGAGAGTGGAGAGGAGAGTGAGAGAGCAGAGATCTCGGACTGCCACCACCTCGACTCTTTGATAAGGTGAAAATTGCTTCTTCTATGACTTCTTTAATATTTTTTTAAATCGCCTGACCATCTTTTAACTATCCTGATTCCATTCCACCCACCCCTGACCTTACTCCCTGACAATCCCTGACCTAATCTTAACCCAATTTGACTATCCCCTGACCTCACCTTAACCCACTGTTTATATTATCGATCCTAAGAAATAAAGAATCCCTCACTTCTCTACACACTGAGTAAACCCAGGCTGCTGTTTCCACCCAGTCAGAGGTGAGGGGTGTTGGGGAGGGGTGAGGGGCAAGGGGAGGGGAGGGGGTGAATGAGGAGGAGGGGTGAGGGGTGTTGGGGAGGAGGGGGTGCTGGGGAGGGGAGGGGTGGGTTGGGGGAGTGGTGGAGGTGAGGCCGAGGAGGAGGGGGTGTGGGTGTTGGGGAGGAGGTGGTTGTGGGGAGGAGGGGGTGGCTGGGGGAGGTGGTGGAGGGGTGAATGGAGGAGGAGGGGGAGGGGTGTGTTGGGGAGGGAGGGGTATTGGGGAGGTGGTGGAGGGGTGAATGAGGGAGGAGGGGGTGAAAGGAGCAGGGAAGAATGAGGAGGTACAGGAAGGGTGAGGAGGATATGGAAGGTGAGGGAGGGGAAGAGAGGAGGGGGTGATGAGTGAGGGGGAAGGGAGAAGAAAGAGGAGGAAGGGATGAGAGGAGGAAAGGAGAGATAAAAGGAAACAGAGAGAGAGAAAAAATAAGGAAGATAATGAGATAAAGAGAGAGAGCGAAAGAGAAAAACACACGGAATTAATGTTAAAACTGATTGATGCTTGAGACAGACAGACAGACAGACAGACAGACAGACAGACAGACAGACAGACAGACAGACAGACTTCTACTGTATATCGTTTATTCTGTTCTTGTTTGTTCTTAAATAATTTGTTAAAAGTTAGTAAGGTAGAGTTGAAAAGGTGATTATTATTATTATTATTATTATTATTATTAGCAGCAGTAGTGGTATTGGTGATCCTGGTGTGTGTGAATGCATAAAATAAACAACAAAAAGGGAAGTGGTAAAAATACAATAACTAGTAAAAAGAAAATGAATGGAAATAGAATGTGAAGAAATAAAAGAAATAAATTAATAAACAAAAAAGATAATAAGATTAATTAATAAAGATGATAATAAAATAAATTAAATAGCCAAGATAATAAAATAATCCAAATAATTAAAATAAATAAGGTAAATTTTTGCTTGTTGACAATCTATGAATTCAAAGTTGAAACTCCTGTATGTTCTCCCGATAGTTTGGTCTTCATCTCTGGCGCCAATCAATAGATTCTCAGATGAGCCCCCCCACACCCCCCCACCCCCCCACCCCCTCTCGCCTCCCATATCAGAATCTAGAGTTTTTCTATAAAAATCAAAGTAAAGTGTTCAAAACACATCAAAAACCATCGGAAAAACAGTTTTGAGCCTAACCTAACCTAACCTACCCTGGGGTTCACAGTCGTTCGATGTTCTGGGTGTGTACAGTCCCTCCACGTGTGTACAGTCCCTCCACGTACGAACATACATAATAAAAAGTTAAATATCTCACTTATACGTAATTTGCGCCAGAAATGTCATTGAAGAAAAGTGTCTTAGAATTGTCACATCTATTGATTGCAACTATAAAATTAATGATATTCGTTTAGGGACAACAAGTGAACTAATACCATACTTAATACAATAATCAGTAAAGAAAATATATGAGAGAATTAGTAAAATTTATCATTAGTGAAGAATAATTAATAAAGGTGTATCTACATCTTAAGTGAAGTGATTATTTCCCTTATTGGATGTCTGGTACAGGTGACATTATTGACGTTTATATGAGACAGACAGACAGACAGACAGACAGAGAAAATGAGAAAAAGATATATAAGATTAGAAAGAGTAAGAAGGAAAGGGACAGATGGAGCGACAGAGAGAGAGAGAGAGAGAGAGAGAGAGAGAGAGAGAGAGAGAGAGAGAGAGAGAGAGAGAGAGAGAGAGAGAGAGAGAGAGAGAGAGAGAGAGAGAGAGTGTGTGTGTGGAGGGAGGGGAGAGGGAGAGAGAGAAAGAGTATGTGTTTGTGTGAGAGAGAGAGACAGAGAGAGATAGAGACTCTTCACATTACAATACAACTCCATTACGATGGCTGTCATTATAATGCTGTCAACCTGATTTAAATATCGTCATTAAACATCATTTTAGATGGACATGATGAGTCTAATTATTGATAATGATTTAATACTTTTGTTGATTACTATAAATATTTCTGTGTTAATGTACGAAGCATTATTATTATTATTATTATTATTATTATTATTATTATTATTATTATTATCAGTAGTAGTAGTAGTAGTAGTAGTAGTGGTTCGCTGGAACTACCTGATGCGTACCATCCCTGAGATCGGACCCCTCCTCCACCCTCTGGAAGAAGCTATCAGTGTCAAGTTCATTCCCATACTAGTGAAACACACTCACTTAACCCCAGCAGAAAGAGCACTTCTTGCACTTCCACCAAGACTAGGAGGGATGGGACTAACTAATCCAGAGGAGATTGCAGTCACTGAACATCAAAATTCACTTAAGCTCACGGCAGCCCTCACGGACCACATAATAGCCCAGAATGCAACAGGGGAAGTGGATACCAGCGAAGTAAATAAGATTCGTAGGTCCATTACGACAGATCGACAGCACGGCCAAAATGATAAGTTGCAGCAACTATTGCTGCAGGTTCCAGAAAATTTGAAAAAAAAAGTAGCCATAGCGCAGGAGGTGGGCGCCTCGAACTGGTTAACTACGTTACCGACAAGGGCAAATGGTTTCAGTCTTAATAAACAAAAATTTACAGATGCCATTGCTCTAAGGTACGGTCGGCCAGTAGAAGGTTTGCCCTCCCAATGCGTGTGTGGCTCTTCCTATGATGGCGCTCACGCCATGGTGTGCAAGAATGGGGGCTTCATATGCATGAGGCATGACGAGGTAAGGGATCTCACAGCAAATGTGTTGAAGGAAATCTGCCGGGACGTCATGGTAGAACCGACCCTCCTTCCATTGGATGGCGAGATTTTCCAACACAGGACTTCAAACACATCTAACGAAGCCCGTGTGGACGTCAGTGCTCGAGGATTCTGGACGCGGGGACAGCGAGCTTTCTTCGACATCAGGATTTTTGGTCCCATGGCCGCATGTCACCGTAACCTAGCTCTCGATGCTGCACATAGGAGGAACGAGAACGACAAGAGAAGGGCATATGGGGAGAGAATTCAAAACGTTGATCAAGGCAGCTTCACTCCTCTAGTGTTCAAAACCTCTGGTGGGTTGGGCCCAAGTGCAAGATGTTTTTACGCCAGACTCGCGGAGTTGATCTCCGAACAGAAGCAGCAGCCCAGAAGTTATGTTACAGCCTGGATGAGATGTCGACTGTCCTTCTCTCTCCTTCGGTCGGCTTTGCTCTGCCTCAGGGGAACGAGAGCTTCTGCCCCAACTCCGACAACTGCTGCAGATATTGACTATGAGGCTACAGTCACTGAATGCCGCATTGATTCTGGCTCAACTAATTTAACACAGATAGGATAGCTTCTTATGTATTAGGATATTTAATATTAAGGTAATTAAATGGTGGCGAAGGTGTGGCTATTGGGGGAGGCTGGAGGCCACGTTTAAAAAAAAAAGAAAAAAAGTAGTAGTAGTAGTAGTAGTACATTATGTATGCACCTACAGTATATGTACATAAGTGACCCGCCGAGGCTCTACAGCTGTGGTCTGAACTCTAAGATCCTTACGCTAGGTTCGTCCCTATACGAGAACATTATATTTACGGTAGAGTATCAGTACAAATTGGAAGTCATTGTGTATGCCATTTATGTACCTGCAGTGTATTTCTAGCTATATAAGTTCGCGGGTCTTCATTTATAGGTGAGGTAGTGCCTGACCAACCTCTGAAATTGTCGTTTGTCGTTTACGTGTTGCGAGTGGTCTGTCTCCTAGACCATTGTTGTGTGTTTATCGTCGTGTTAGCTTCCAGTAAAGGGATATATTTCTGTTTCTGTACGATATATCTAAGCACTAGCTCACCCCAGTACCTACAGCTGCAAGAATTAAATATTAAATAGTTGATGGGGTTAAGATTATTCTAAAGTAGTAGTAATCACACCTCCGTCAGCCGCGGGAGGGGAAAAAATAAGATAATCTCGCGGGAAACTGAGCGAGGAGACAAAAGAGGGCCAAGAAGCGTAGCAGCTTCTGCCACCTGAGATCCAACGTCGCTAAAGTCTTCCCATGTAATTCATACCTGAGAAAAACCTTGTTCTTCTTCTCAACAACATCCTCGGTCATTATCACCCAAAATACAGCCAAGAAAAATAAATGCTGTCAAGAGCTCCAGACACAGAGTACAGAATCGTTATCAAACTCGTAGATATCATTAATCTGAGAGAGTAAAGCAGGGCGGGTGTTGGCAACACTGCAGGGTGGACAGGGGTAACTACACAAGACTGAGGGAGAGGCGGCAACTTTACTACTCGTTCCCCGCTAAGGATCAATGTTGGAGACAAACTGACGGAACTTTGTTACTTGTATTAAATTTATCTGTAACCCTGAGCTTATCTTGCTGTTGCATGTGTGTGTGTGTGTGTGCGTGTGTGTGTGTGTGTGTGTGTGTGTGTGTGTGTGTGTGTGTGTGTGTGTGTGTGTGCGTGTGTGTGTGTGTGTGTGTGTGTACGAGAATAATGTAAAACATGTGTGGTTATGTAAAGTGATCCGCCTAGACCTGACGGCGTGTTAGGCGGTACAACACACTGTACAATAAACCTTCAGTACTTACGAAGACAGAGTGGCCGACGTGGCTCTCGACTACCTTCACTTCCCTAGTATAAAGTTAAGTACCCATTCACAGCTGAGGGTGCCCTGGGCGGTAACCAGCGACCCTTATAACAGGAGGCGAGCACTGTATCCACCCAGCCACCGCACCTCTTGTCTGGATGACCAATCAACACAGAAATTTATTGCAACATTCCCTAAGTTGGTCTGACTTTGGTGAGCAGCGTAGTGCCTGACACAGCTGCCAGCCCTCACACAGTTGTACAAGTTAATTAACGACAACAAATATGTCCCAGTTTAGCAGAGTTAAAAGTAATTAGTAAGATCTCTCCATACCTCCACACCTCCCGACCTCCCACACCCTCCCTACCTCCACACACACCTCCCCTACCTCCACCTCCCCTACCCTCCACACCCTCCCTACCTCACACACCCTCCCTACCTCCCACCTCCTACCTCACACCTCCCTACCTCACACCTCTCTACCTCCACACACCTCTCTCTACCCTAACACCTCCCTACCTCCACACACACCCTCCCCTACCTCCCACACACCCCTCCCTACCTCCACACCCTCTCCCTCCCCACACCTCCCTACCTCCCTCCCTACCTCCCCTCCCTACCTCCACACCTCCCTACCTCCACCTCCCTACCTCCCTTCACCCTCCCTACCTCCCACCTCCCTCCCTCCACCCTCCCTACCTCCACCTCCCTCCCCCTCCCCCTCCCTCCCCTCCCCTCCCTACCTCCCACCCTCCCTCCCCTCCCACCTCCCTCCCACCTCCCTACCTCACACCTCTCCCACCTCCCTACCTCCCCACACCTCCCTCCCACCTCCCTACCTCACCTCCCTACCTCCCCTCCTACCTCCCCTCCCCTCCCCTCCCCTACCTCCCCCTCCCTACCTCCCCCCTCCCTACCTCCCACACCCCTCCCTACCTCCCCCCTCCCTACCCCCACCTCCCTCCCACCTCCCCTACCTCCCACACACCTCCCCTACATCCACACCCTCCTACCTCCCCACACCTCCCCTCCTCTCCCAACCACACACCTCCCTCCACACCCTCCTACATCCTACCTCCACCCTCCCTACCTCCCACACCTCCCTCCTCACACCTCTTTCCCCTCCCACCTCCCTACATCCACACCTCCCTACCTCCCACCCTCCCTACCTCACCTCCCAACCACACCTCCTACCTCCACCTCCTACCTACACCTCCCTACCTCCCCCTCCCTACCTCCCACACCTCCCTACCTCCTCCCCTACCTCTGTTCGCCGTCTCTTAATTTACTCTAATATCCAGGTTCTCGGGTAACCAAACAAAAAAGTGAAGTAAATTAAAAGGAATAAAAATAAATAAATAAACCTTTAAAATTAATTAATTAAATATTAACACAATAAAAGAGCCTCGTAGGCTGTCACAACAAATTGATTCACTATCAAACTTTTAAGACACAAATGATACTAAACATCGAAACATCAAAGAATAAAAAATAAAGCATTGGATTACGTTAACACTGTAAACATATAAAACTAACACTGAAATTAACTAACGTGAAACAACACTGAATTGCTTTGTAACGAAACGTGATGGACACATAAGAGACATGAATAGGTACTCACATAGATATACATTGGTGGCGACAGGAACAACACAAATATATTATGGTTAAGTAACAGGTGACAGTGTCACTCAAAGGATGTGGACTGTATGAAGAGAGACTGAACTGCCTCTGTCTACAGGTGAGTACTATATATGGTCGGTGAGCGCCAGCGACCAGCCGGTGAACATGGGTCGTTTAACTATGAAGATGGTCGTTAGAGCAACACAGAATGCTTGTTACAATAATATGAAGAAATAAGATGGGCTGAACAAATAATAACAGTTAAAACATTAACAGCACAGGGTAAGGTGACTAGATTATATAATAGTAAATACAACACATCATTACAGAATAATATGGAACAACATGGAAGCATGTTATATAATAAAAAAATAGAAAACTACGACACGGTCGTAACACCTCCCACCACACCTCCCTACCTCACACACTCCCTACCTCACACCCTCCTACCTCCACCTCCCTACCTCCACCTCCCTACCTCCACCTCCCTACCTCCACACCCTCCCTACCTCCACACACACCTCCCCTCTCCACCTCCCTACCTCCCACCTCCCCTACCTCACACACCCTCCCTACCTCCACACCTCCCTACCTCCACACCTCCCTACCTCACACACTCCTACCTCACACTCCCTACCTCCCACCCTCCTACCTCCACACACCCTCCTACACACACCCTTACCTCCACACACCTCCTACCTCCACACACCCTCCCTCCCACCTCCCTCCCCCTACCTCCACACACCTCCCTACCTCCCACACACTCTCCCTCCACACCTCACACACCCTCCCTACCTCCACACACCCTCCCCTCCTCCTACCTCCCACACCTCCTTACCCCACACACCTCCCTACCTCCCCTCCCCCCCTCCTACCCTCCTACCTCCCACACACCCTCCCTACCTCCCACACCCTCCCTACCTCCACACCTCCCCCCCCTCCTACCTCCCACCTCCCTACCTCCACACACCCTCCCTCCTCCTACCTCCCACCCCTCCTTACCTCACACCTCCCTACCCTCCACACACCTCCTACCTCCACACACCCTCCCTACCTCCCCACACCTCCTCCACCCTCCCTACCTCCCACACCCCTCCCCTCACATCCTCCCCCTCACACACCCCTCCCACCTCACACCTCCCCTACCTCCCCCCTCCCCTACCTCACACACCCTCCTACCTCACACCTCCCTACCTCCCCCCTCCCTACCTCCCCTCCCTCCCTACCTCCCCCCTCCCTCACACACCCCCTACCTCCCACACACCTCCCTCCCCTACCTCCCTCCCTACCTCACACACCCTCCCTACCTCCCCACACACCTCCCTACCTCCACACACCCTCCCCTACCTCCCACACACCTTCCCTACCTCCCCACCCTCTACCTCACACACCCTCCCTACCTCTCCTCTCCTTATCTCACACCAGGGCCGGGGAACTCTAAATGAGGCCATCCAACACTCGGCTGTTTGGGGATGTGATTATTATTCACTATGAGGCCAAACGATGATGGGTCGTTCAAAACGTTGAGTTAACCCAGCTATCTATGAACGCTTTGGAACACACACACACACACACACACAACACACACACACACACACACACACACACACACACACACACACACACACACACACACACACACACACACACACACCATTGGGATCAGCGTCACAATTCTGCTCCCGACTATACCGCCCTTCAGGATTTTGAAGTCTCCAATGGGCCACCAACACCACGTCACCATCAACCATACCAAAACCATGGTTATGCACATCAACCTCTCCTCCGACATTGTCCCACCCTTCCATTACTTTGGGTCCAGACACCCTGCTCAGGTAGATGCATTCACAGCTCCTCGGCGTCACCATAGACAACAAACTAAAGGAAACCACACGTCAGTGTAGTTGTCAATCCTCCAGTTCCGTCTCCACCTCCTCCCGCCGACTCAAGTCCCTCAGGTTCCTGCCCCAGCTCCCTCAGTGTTTACACAACATTCATACTTCCAAGCTCACCTATGCCTCCCCACCTGGTCTTCCTCCTAAATGCCACAGAATGTAACACACAGAAAAAGTGCAAAAGAGGGCATGCAAGTATTCTCTCCTTCCTACTCCACATATCAAGCGCTCAACACACTCAGCCCTTTCGACTCTCACTGACGATCACCACGACCTCATCTGCAATTTAGTAAGCTTCTGCACCATCCCTCGACACCGGCTCCTACTACCACCTGAGATCCCTAGCCCGGGGAATTGCTGTTCGACACCACAACCGCATCCAGCCCATACGTGCACGAACTGATCGCTATTAAAACAGCCCAGTCCGAACCATTGTAAAAATTATCAATAACTTGTAATAAACCAGTGTATTCACTCCCAGGTAAACACTACTCTTGCACTGTCACTATGTTGAAATGAACTGTAGTTTGAGCTTTTCCCCATCTAGTTATTATATGTCTTATTTGTGTCACTTATGTTACTTGTATATTATTTGTAATTCGAAACCCATTCCCCAAATATGTAACTGTATATTTTCAGCCTTCTGGCTGCCAAGCTCTTTCAATAAACCGTTAATCATTATTATTATTATTATTATTATTTACACACACACACGTAAAATGAATCCTACTTGACGTTGGGGTGAGCTCTTATCAACACACTAACAACCAGAGGAGGAAGTCAAGCAGGAGGAGGAAGGCGTGGAGCTGCTGAGTTTATACAGGCGGTTTGGGTAGTGTGTCCTGGTATGCACACACTGTAGTGTGTCCTGGTATACACACACACTGTAGTGTGTCCTGGATACACACACTGTGAGGTGTGTCCTGGTATAACACACACTGTGAGGTGTGTCCTGGCATACACACTGTGAGGTGTGTCTGGTATACACACACCTGTGAGGTGTGTCTGGTATACACACACTGTGGTGTCCTGGTATACACACACTGTGAGTGTGTCCTGGTATACCACACTGTGAGGTGTGTCTGGTATACACACTGTGAGGTGTGTCCTGGTATACACACACTGTAGTGTGTCTTTATACACACACTGTAGTGTGTCCTGTATACACACACACTGTAAGTGTGTCCTGGTATACACACACACACTGTAAGTGTGTCCTGTATACACACACTGTAGTGTGTCCTGGTCACACACTGTGAGGTGTGTCCTGGTATACACACACTGTGAGTGTGTCCTGGTATACACACACTGTGAGTGTGTCTGGCATACACACACTGTGAGGTGTGTCTGGGTATACACACACTGTGAGTGTGTCTGTATACACACACTGTGAGGTGTGTCTGGTATACACACACTGTGAGTGTGTCCTGTATACACACACTGTGAGGTGTGTCCTGGACACACACTGTGTGTCTGAGGTGTCTTATACACTGTGAGGTGTGTCTGGTATACACACACTGTGGAGTGTGTTGATACACACACACTGTGGTGTGTCCTGGTATACACACACTGTGAGTGTGTCTGGTACTCACACACACTGTGAGTGTGTCCTGGTATACACACACTGTAGGGTGTGTCCTGGTATACACACACCTGTGAGTGTGTCCTGGTATACACACACTGTGAGGTGTGTCCTGTATACACACACTGTGAGTGTGTCCTGGTATACACACACTGAGGTGTGTCTGGCTATACACACACTGTGAGGTGTGTCTGTATACACACACACTGTGGTGTGTCCTGGTATACACACACTGTAGTGTGTCTGGTATACACACACTGTGAGTGTGTCCTGTATACACACACCTGTGAGGTGTGTCCTGGTATACACACACAGTGAGGTGTGTCTGTTATACACACACTGTGAGGTGTGTCTGGTATACACACACTGTGAGTGTGTCCTGGTTACACTGTGGGTGTCACTGTGGTGTGTCTCTATACACACACTGTGGTGTGTCCTGTATACACACACTGTGAGGTGTGTCCTGGTATACACACACTGTGTGTGTGTGTCTGTATACACACACTGTGGTGTGTCCGTATACACACACCTGTGAGTGTGTCCTGGTATACACACACTGTGAGTGTGTCCTGGTATACACACTGTGAGTGTGTCCTGGTATACACACACACACTGTGGTGTGTCCTGGTATACACACCTGTGAGGTGTGTCTGTGCTCACACACACTGTGAGGTGTCCGTATACACACACTGTGAGTGTGTCTGTATACACACACTGTGAGGTGTGTCCTGTATACACACACTGTGAGTGTGTCTGTGTCACACACACTGTGAGTGTGTCTGGTATCACACACACTGTGAGGTGTGTCCTGGTATACACACACTGTAGTGTGTCCTCAACACACACTTGTGTGTCCTGTATATACACACACTGGTGTGTCTGTATACACACACTGTAGTGTGTCTGGTATCACACACACTGTAGTGTGTCTGTATGCACACACTGTGGTGTGTCCTGTATACACACACACTGTGTGTGTCTGTGTCCCCACACACTGTGAGGTGTGTCTGGTATCCACACACTGTGAGTGTGTCTGGTATACACACACACTGTGAGGTGTGTCCTGGTATACACACTGTAGTGTGTCCTGGTATACACACACTGTGAGTGTTCCTGGATACACACACTGTGAGGTGTGTCCTGTTTTCCACACTGTAGTGTGTCCTGTGTCACACACTGTGAGTGTGTCCTGGTATACACACACTGTGGGGTGTGTCCTGTGCTTACACACTGTGAGTGTGTCCTGTTACACACACTGTGAGGTGTGTCCTGGTATACACACTGTAGTGTGTCTGGTATACACACACTGTGAGTGTCTGTATCACACACACTGAGGTGTGTCCTGGTATACACACACTGTGAGGTGTGTCCTGTATACACACACTGTAGTGTGTCTGGTACACACACACTGTGAGGTGTGTCTGTGTCACACACACTGTGGTGTGTCCTGTATACACACACTGTGAGGTGTGTCCTGGTATACACACACTGTGAGGTGTGTCCTGGTATACACACACTGTGAGGTGTGTCTCTATACAACACACACTGTGAGGTGTGTCCTGTGTACACACACACTGTGAGGTGTGTCCTGGTTACACACACTGTGTGTCCTGGTATACACTGTGAGGTGTGTCCTGGTATACACACACTGTGGTGTGTCCTGGATACACACATGAGTGTGTCCTGGTATACACACACTGTGAGGTGTGTCCTGTTACACACACTGTGAGGTGTGTCCGTACACACACTGTGAGTGTGTCCTGTATACACACACTGTGAGGTGTGTCCTGATACACACACTGTGAGTGTGTCTGTCCCCACACTGTAGTGTGTCCTGTATACACACACCTGTGAGGTGTGTCTGTCTACACACACACTGTGAGGTGTGTCCTGGTATACACACACTGTGAGGTGTGTCCTGGTATACACACACTGTGAGGTGTGTCCTGGTATACACACACTGTGAGGTGTGTCCTGGTATACACACACTGTGAGGTGTGTCCTGGTATACACACACTGTGAGGTGTGTCCTGGTATACACACACTGTGAGGTGTGTCCTGGTATACACACACTGTGAGGTGTGTCCTGGTATACACACACTGTGAGGTGTGTCTGTATACACACACTGTGAGGTGTGTCTGTATACACACACTGTGAGGTGTGTCTGGTATACACACACACTGTGAGGTGTGTCCTGGTATACACACACTGTGAGGTGTGTCCTGGTATCCACACACTGTGAGTGTGTCCTGTATATACACACACACTGTGAGGTGTGTCCTGGTTACACACTGAGTGTTGTTACACACACTGTAGTGTGTCCTGGTATACACACACTGTGAGTGTGTCTGTATACACACTGTGAGGTGTGTCCTGGTATACACACACTGTGAGTGTGTCCTGGTATACACACACACAGTGTGTCCTGTAACACACTGAGTGTGTCTGGTATACACACACTGTGAGTGTGTCTGTATACACACACACTGTAGTGTGTCTGTATACACACACTGAGTGTGTCTGTATACACACACTGTAGTGTGTCTGTATACACACACTGTAGTGTGTCCTGGCTACACACACTGTGAGGTGTGTCCTGGTATACACACACTGTGAGGTACCAGGTGTGTCCTGGTATACACACTGTGAGGTGTGTCCTGGTATACACACACACTGTGAGTGTGTCTATACACACACTGTGAGTGTGTCCTGGTATACACACACCTGTGTGTCCTGGTACACACACTGTAGTGTGTCCTGGTATACACACACACTGAGTGTGTCCTGTATACACACACTGTGTGTGTCTGGTATACACACACCTGTGAGTGTGTCCTGGTATACACACACTGTGAGGGTGTCCTGGATACCACACACTGTGAGGTGTGTCCTGGTATACACACACTGTGTGTGTCTGTGGTATACACACACTGTGAGGTGTGTCCTGTGCTACCACACACTGTGAGGTGTGTCCTGGTATACACACACTGTGAGGTGTGTCTGGTATACACACACTGTGAGGTGTGTCCTGTATACCACACACTGTGAGGTGTGTCCTGGTATACACACACTGTGAGGTGTGTCTGTGCCACACACTGTGAGGTGTGTCCTGGTATACACACTGTGAGGTGTGTCTGGTATACCACACTGTGAGGTGTGTCCTGTACTGAGGTTGTTACACTGTGGTGTGTATACACACACTGTGTGTGTCTGTGCACACACACTGTGAGGTGTGTCCTGGTACACACACACTGTAAGTGTGTCCTGGATACACACACTGTGAGGTGTGTCCTGGTATACACACACACTGAGTGTGTCTGTGTGTATACACACTGTGAGTGTGTCTGGTATACACTGAGTGTGTCTGGTATCACACACACTGTGAGGTGTGTCCTGGTATACACACACTGTGAGGTGTGTCTGGTATACACACACTGTGAGGTGTGTCTGTGCACACACACTGGTGTGTCTGTATCACACTGTGAGGTGTGTCTGGTATACACACACTGTGAGGTGTGTCCTGGTATACACACACTGTGAGGTGTGTCCTGGTATACACACTGTGAGGTGTGTCCTGGTATACACACTGGAGTGTGTCTGGTAACCTGTGGGTGTGTCCTGGTATACACACACACTGTAGTGTGTCCTGGTATACACACATGAGTGTGTCCTGTATACACACTGTGTGTGTCTGGTATACACACACTGTGAGTGTGTCTGGTATCACACACTGTGAGGTGTGTCCTGGTATACACACACACTGTAGTGTGTCCTGTATACACACACTGTAGTGTGTCCTGTATACACACTGTGAGGTGTCTGCCTCACACACACACTGTGAGTGTGTCCTGGTATACACACACTGTGAGGTGTGTCTGGTATCACACACTGTGAGTGTGTCTGTATACACACACACTGTGGTGTGTCCTGTGTACACACACACTGTGGTGTCCTGGTATACACACACACTGTGAGGTGTGTCTGCATACACACACTGTGAGGTGTGTCCTGGTATCACACACTGTGAGGTGTGTCTGGGTAACACACTGTGGGTGTTCCACTGGTGTGTCCTGGTATACACACACTGAGAGTGTGTCCTGGTATACACACACTGTGAGGTGTGCTGTACACTGTGAGTGTGTCCTGGTATACACACACTGTGAGTGTGTCCTGGTATACACACACTGTGGTGTGTCTGTATACACACACTGTGAGGTGTCTGTATACACACACACTGTGAGTGTGTCCTGGTATACACACACTGTGAGGTGTGTCCTGGTATACACACTGTGGTGTGTCTGGTATACACACTGTGAGGTGTGTCCTGGTATACACACACTGTGAGGTGTGTGTGTCCTAGTATACACACTGTGAGTGTGTCTGGTATACACACACATGTAGGTGTGCTAACACACATGTAGGTGTGTCCTGGTACACACACTGGGTGTGTCTGTATACACACTTGGTACACTCAAACGCCTCCTTTACTGTTTACTGACAAGGGCCACGAGCTTCTTCTTGTTGTCTACGTGTTGTGGACTCTGCTGCAGCGTTGAGGTCGTGTTATTGTCCGCTGGTGAGGTACGAGGGATGTGTGTGTGTGTGTGTGTGTGTGTGTGTGTGTGTGTGTGTGTGTGTGTGTGTGTGTGTGTGTGTGGTGTGTTGTGTGTGCTCACAGGGTGGTGTATGCTTATAGTGTGGCAGCATATGTTAGTGTTAAGGTTAGCATTGCTTGCTCCCTCTCGCTATCAGCTGCCGCTGCTTTAGCCCTCGCCTTGGCACAAAGCAACTTGTCTATCTTCCCCTGCAGTACACGGCCTCTTCACCATCAAGACACCTGTTGTGCCTCCTCGTAACCATAGTACTAGGTGCCTCGTGTGCCCAACCTAGACCAGTAGGGTCTCGGGTAGCAGTGGGCCCCAGAGATGGCGCATAGTACTTCTTTTTCTGTTTCTTCTTCTTCTTCCTCTTCTTCTTTATCTATTCTCCTCATATTTTTCTTCCTCCACATTGTCCAGCTCCTCTCTCCTCTTCCTCCAGTCAGCTCTTCCAGGTTACTCGCAATCTGTGTCGGTTCATTAGTTGATACATGAGGTCCAGTTAACGAGTACAGTCTAACATCCAGTCACTCCATGTACCAGTTGATCGTCCAGTCACTCCCTGTACCAGTTGATCGTCCAGTCACTCCCTGTACCAGCTATCGTCCAATCACTCCCTGTACCAGTTGATCGTCCAGTCTCCTGTACCAGGATCGTCCATACTCCTGTACCAGTTGGTCGTCCAGTCCTCCTGTACCATTGATCGTCGTCACCCCTTTCCTGAATCGTCCAATCACTCTGTACCAGTGATCGTCCAGTCACTCCCTGTACCAGCATTCGTCCAGTCCTCCCTGTACCAGTGATCGTCCAGTCTCCCTGTACCAGCTGATCGTCCAGTACTCCCTGTACCAGCTGATCGTCCAGTCACTCCCTGTACCAGTTGATCGTCCAGTCACTCCTGTACCAGCTGATCGTCCAATCACTCCCTGTACCAGTCGATCGTCCGTCACTCCTGTACCAGCTGATCGTCCAATCACTCCCTGTACCAGTCGATCGTCCAGTCCTCCTGTACCAGCTGAGTCGTCCAGTCACTCCATGTACCAGTTGATCGTCCAGTCACTCCTGTACCAGTGATCGTCCAGTCTCCCTGTACCCTGATCGTCCAGTCACTCCCTGTACCAGTTGATCGTCCAGTCACTCCCTGTACCAGTTGATCGTCCAGTCACTCCCTGTACCAGCTGTCGTCCAGTCACCCCTGTACCAGCTGATCGTCCAGTCACTCTGGCCCATACAGTGTGGGGACCCAGCCGGGTGTTGCCGCCATCTACACAGGTTGTTACATCTGATTATATTTGCATGAATGAATGACAACATATCCTACCCTCTGTGTGTACGGTCTCAACCACAGCCTCAGTTCGGTCCTCAACCGGCCTCAGCCACAGCCCTCAATTACGGTCCTCAACCACGGCCTCAGCCACAGTCCTCAACCGGCCCTCAGCAGCCTCAGTACGGTCCTCCCAGCCCCTCAACCACAGCCCTCAGCCAGTCCTCCTCAGCCTCAGCCACAGCCTCAGTGCGGTCTCAACCGGCCTCAGCCACAGTCCTCAACCACGGCCTCAGCCACAGCCCTCAGTACGGTCCTCAACCGGCCCCTCAGCCACAGCCTCAGTACGGTCTCAACCACGGCCTCAGCCACAGCCCTCAACTACAGTCCTCAACCACGGCCTCAGCCACAGCCCTCAGTACGGTCCTCAACCCGGCTCAGCCACAGTCCTCAACCGGCCTCAGCCACAGCCCTCAATACGGTCTCCAACCACGGACCTCAATTACAGTCCTCAGCCACGGCCTCAGCCACGGTCCTCAACCACGGCCCTCAGCCCGACCTTGATTATGGCCTCAACTACGGCCGTAAATTATAAACCTTAACTATGGCCTTCAACTACATCCCTTAACTACGGCCATCAATTTGCCTCATCTCCAACAGCCCTCAGACGTTACCTGAATCTCACGTGTTTGTGTCAGCCTATGTCAACGCCTGTGTGTGTGTGTGTGTGTGTGTGTGTGTGTGTGTGTGTGTGTGTGTGTGTGTGTGTATTTCCACATTTTAGAAGATAGGAATCTGACATTTGGTAGGGAGGTGCGAGTGGGCGAGCCAGGGATGGTCGTGCACTATGCGTCTCTCCACACACACACACACACACACACACACACACCACACACACACACACACACACACACACACACACACACACACACACACACACACACACACACACACACACACACACACACACACACACACACACACACACACACACACACACACACACACACACACAGTGTGTCATCAACTTGAGGTACAGGACATGATGGGACAGGAACAGGACAGGACATGATGGGACAGGTACAAGACACGAGGTACAAGACAGGGTACAAGACGAAAGAGTGCAGAACAGGACAAGACAGGACAGGTACAAGACAGGACAGGTACAAGACAGGACAGGTACAGGACAGTTACAAGACAGGACAGATACAAGACAGGACAGGTACAGTACAGGACAGGTACAGGACGGGACACGTACAGGACAGGACAGGTACAAGACAGGACGAGGTGCAGTACAGGAAGAGGGTATAGGACTGGACAGACAGGACAGGAAATCAGGACAGGACGGTACATGACAGATACAGGACAGGACAGGTACAGGACAGATACAGGACAGGACAGGTACAAGACAGGTGGGGAGAGCTTCGGGAATCACTGCAGATTGTGTATGCAAATTATGGTAGATTATGTTGAGGGATTAGCATAATGAAGGTATGGGGAGGGCAGATGAAGGGGGCGGGCGATAGGGGAGGTAGATGGGCGTGGAAGAAGAAGGAAGATTAAGAATGAAGAGGAATGAAGAGGAGGAGAGATGAAGAGAATGAAGAGAGTGGGGAATGAAGAAGTGATGGAGAGTGGAAGGAAAAAAGTGAAGGAGAGATTATCAGACTTCAAGAAAGGGTTTCCCTTCTCCTTCTCCTCCCCGTCCCTCCTCCTCCCCGTCATTCTCCTCCTCCCGTCATTCTCCTCCCCGTCTTTCTTGCCCTCCCGTCCTTCTTCCTTCATCCCCTCCGTCCTTCTCCCCTCCCCTCCCGTCCTTCTCCCCATCCCCTCCCCGTCCTTCTCCCCCTCCCCTCCCCGTCCTTCTTCCCTTCATCCCCTCCCCGTCCTTCTCCCCCTGCCCTCCCGTCCTTCTTCCTTCATCCCCTCCCCGTCCTTCTCCCCATCCCTCCCGTCCTTCTCCCATCCCCTCCCCGTCCTTCTCCCCCTCCCTCCCGTCCTTCTTCCTTCATCCCTCCCCGTCCTTCTCCCCTCCCCTCCCCGTCCTTCTCCCCTCCCGTCCTTCTCCCCTCCCCTCCCCGTCCTTCTCCCCCTCCCCTCCGTCCTTCTCCCCTCCCTCCCCGTCCTTCTCCCCTCCCCTCCCCGTCCTTCTCCCCTCCCTCCCCGTCCTTCTCCCCTCCCCTCCCGTCCTTCTCCCCTCCCCTCCCCGACCTTCTCCCCTCCCTCCCCGTCCTTCTCCCCCCTCCCCTCCCCGTCCTTCTCCCCCCTCCCCGTCCTTCTCCCTCCCCTCCCTTCTCCCCTCCTCCCGACCTCCCCCTCCTCCCCGTCCTTCTCCCCTCCCCTCCCCGTCCTTCTCCCCCCCTCCCCGCCCTTCTCCCCCCCTCCCCCCCGTCCTTCTCCCTCCTCTCCGTCCTTCTCCCCTCCCCCTCCCGTCCTTCTCACCTCCCCTCCCCGTCCCTTCTCCCCCCCTCCTCCCCTCCCCTCCCTTCCTTCTCCCCCTCCTCCTCCCCTCCCGTCTTCTCCCCTCCTCCGTCTTCTCCCCCCTCCTCCCCGTCCTTCTCCCCCCTCCCCCGACCTTCTCCCCTGCCCTCCCCGTCTTCTCCCCCTCCCTCCCATTCTTCTCCCCCCTCCCCTCCCCGTCCTTCTCCCCCCTCCCCTCCCCGTCCTTCTCCCCCCTCCCCTCCCGTCCTTCTCCCCCTCCCCTCCCCGTCCTTCTCCCCCTCCCCTCCCTTCCTCCCCGTCCTTCTCCCCCCTCCCCTCCCGTCCTTCTCCCCCCTCCCTCCCTTCTCCCCTCCCCTCCCCGTCCTTCTCCCCCTCCTCGTCCTTCTCCCCTCATCCCCTCCCGTCCTTCTCCCCTCCTCCCGTCCTTCTCCCCCCTCCCCCGTCCTCTCCCCTCCCCTCCCGTCCTTCTCCCCTCCCTCCCGTCCTCTCCCCTCCCCTCCCCGTCCTTCTCCCCCTCCCCTCCCGTCCTTCTCCCCCCCTCCCCTCCCGTCCTTCTCCCCCTCCCCTCCCGTCCTTCTCCCCTCCTCCCCGACCTTCTCCCCTCCTCCCCGTCCTTCTCCCCCTCCCCTCCCGTCCTTCTCCCCCCTCCCCTCCCGTCCTTCTCCCCTCCCCTCCCCGTCCTTCTCCCCTCCCCTCCCCGACCTTCTCCCCCTCCCCTCCCCGTCCTTCTCCCCCTCCCCTCCCCCGTCCTTCCCCCCCTCCCTCCCCGTCCTTCTCCCCTCCCCTCCACGTCCTTCTCCCCCCTCCCCGACCTTCTCCCCCCTCCCCTCCGTCCTTCTCCCCCCCTCCCTCCGTCCTCCCCCCTCCCCTCCCGCCCTTCTCCCCCCTCCCCTCTCCGTCCTTCTCCCCCTCCCCTCTCCGTCCTTCTCCCCCCTCCCTCCCCGTCCTTCTCCCCCCTCCTCCTTCTCCCCCCCTCCCCTCCCCTCCCCGTCCTTCTCCCCCCTCCCCTCGTCCTTCTCCCCCCTCCCCTCCCCGTCCTTCTCCCCTCCCCTCCCCGTCCTTCTCCCCCTGCCCTCCGTCCTTCTCCCCCTCCCCTCCCCGTCCTTCTCCCCTCCCCTCCCCGTCCTTCTCCCCCCTCCCCTCCCCGTCCTTCTCCCCCCTCCCCTCCCCGTCCTTCTCCCCCTCCCCTCCCCGTCCTTCTCCCCCTCCCTCCCCCGTCCTTCTCCCCCCTCCCCTCCCGTCCTTCTCCCCCCCCTCCCTCCCGTCCTTCTTCCCTTCTCCCCTCCCCCGTCCTTCTCCCCCCTCCCCTCCCCGTCCTTCTCCCCTCCCTGTTCTCCCCTCCCCGTCCTTCTCCCCCTCCCGTCCTTCTCCCCCTCTCTCCTCCTCGTCCTTCTCCCCCCTCCCCTCCCGTCCTTCTCCCCTCCCCCTCCCGTCCTTCTCCCCTCCTCCCCGTCCTTCTCCCCCTCCCCTCCCGTCCTTCTCCCCCTCCCTCCCCGTCCTTCTCCCCCTCCTCCCCGTCCTTGTCCCCCCCTCCCCGACCTTCTCCCCTCCTCCCGTCCTTCTCCCCTCCCCTCCCCGTCCTTCTCCCCCCCTCCCCTCCCCGTCCTTCTCCCCTCCTCCCACGTCCTTCTCCCCCCTCCCTCCCGTCCTTCTCCCCCTCCCTCCCCGTCTTCTCCCCTCCCTCCCCGTCCTTCCCCTCCCTCCGTCCTTCTCCCCCCCTCCCCTCCCCGTCCTTCTCCCCCTCCCCTCCCCGTCCTTCTCCCCCTCCCCTCCCCGTCCTTCTTCCCTTCATCCCCTCCCCGTCCTTCTCCCCCTCCCCTCCCCGTCCTTCTCCTCCCCTCCCGTCCTTCTCCCCTCCCCTCCCCGTCCTTCTCCCCCTCCCCTCCCGTCTCCTCCTCCCTCTCCCTCCCCCCTCCCCTCCCCGTCCTTCCCCCCTCCTCCCCGTCTCTCCTCCCCTCCCTCTCCCCTCCCCCCTCCTCCCCGTCCTCCTCCCTCCCTCTCCCTCCCCCCCTCCACCTCGTTATAAACTTCACCAAGTAGACAGACTTTTAAAACACGATAATTCTTCAGTAAGTGTGAGGGAGAGTGAGGAGAGGAGAGTGAGGTGAGAGGTGAGGAAGTGAGGAGGTGAGTGGAGGTGAGGAGGTGAGGAGTGGGAGGTGAGGAGAGTGAGGTGGGAGGTGGGAGGTGAGTGAGGGGAGGTGAGGAGGTGAGGTGGGAGGTGAGGTGAGGAGGTGAGGTAGAGTGAGGAGGTGAGGTGGGAGGTGAGGTGAGGTGAGGTGGGAGGTGAGAGGTGAGGTGAGGTAGGTGAGGTGGGAAGTGGTGAGGTGGAGTGAGGGTGGGGGTGAGGTGGTGGGGAGTGGGGGTGGGTGGGGGAGGTGGGGAGGTGAGGTGGTGAGGTGGGGAGGTGAGGTGGGAGGTGAGGTGAGGAGGTGAGGTGGGAGGTGTGGGAGGTGAGGTAGAGTGAGGAGGTGTGAGGTAGGAGGTGGGGTAGAGTGAGGTGAGGGAGGTGAGGAGGTGAGAAGGAGGTGAGGAGGTGAGGGGAGGTGAGGAGAGTGAGGTGTGGTGGAGAGGGGAGGTGAGTGAGTGGGGAGGTGAGGCAGGAGGTGAATGAGTGAGGTGAGGTGGGAGGTGAGGTGAGGTGGAGCCAGGTGGGGAGGTGAGCAGGAGGTGAGGTAGAGTGAGGTGGGTGGGAGGTGGGAGGTGAGGTGGGGAGGTGAGGTGGTGGAGAGGGAGGTGAGAGGTGAGGAGGTGAGGCAGAGGTGAGGTGGAGTGAGGTGAGGAGGTGGTGGGAGTGAGGTGAGGAGGTGAGGTGGGGTGAGGTGGAGGTGAGCAGAGGAGGTGAGGGTGGAGGTGAGGTGAGGTGGGTGAGGTGGTGGGAGGTGGGGAGGTGAGGTGAGGTGGGTGAGGAGGTGGGAGGTGGTGGGAGGTGAGGTGAGGGTGGAGGTGAGGGAGGTGGGTGGGGTGGGTGAGATGGGAGGTGGGGGGGAGGAGGAGGATGGATGAGAGGAGAGGGAAAGAGAAAGGAGGGAGGGGTTCTGTCGTGTGTGTGTGTGTGTGTGTGTGTGTGTGTGTGTGTGTGGGTGGGGGCTGCAGGAAGGTGGCGATGGCGAGGTGGTGCATTGTTGGCTGCCAAACCTTTCCAGTGCTTGGTGGTGGAGGTCACTGAGGATGGCATTTCCAGGGTGGAGAGAGCGTTGGTGTAGCCGGAGTATTCTGCGCTGAGCATGATTCTGCAGGCCCTTTCTTGTACCTTCTCTAGCTGACGTTGTTGGGTGGAGTTGAGAGAAGACGACCAGGCTGGTGACGCATACGTTGGTTGGGGAGAATAAAGGCGTTGTAGATGGTCCTCAGCTCTGGCGTGGGTGTCCCAAGTGACCTAAGTCGTCGTGTGTGTGTGTGTGTGTGTGTGTGTGTGTGTGTGTGTGTCAGTATAAACATCCACAGGTAAAAAACAATACACTAAACAGCGAAAACAAAAGCAATCATCTCTTGGTGTTTTTTTTCCTTGTAATTTATTTTTTTTATTTTTGTCTATTAATAAAATGGTTGTTATTAACACTAGGCCAAGCTTGTCAATAGTTCTCTCACCTTACTGGAGATGAGAGAAGGTGAAATAAGTTCTCCCTCACTTTTAACTGGAGATGAGAGAAGGTGAGGTACGTTCTCTCACCTAATTTGAGATAAGAGGAAGATATATTTTCCAAGTGTTTAAGTTATTTGACTTATCTGGTAATGTAAGAACTTATATACGTGACTTACTTAAGCTACCACACTACGATAATTTCTCAAGGGTTCGTACGATAGATTCCCCCTCCCCCTTCCCCCTCCCCCCCTTCCTCTCCCCCCTCCAATTATTGTAGCTAAGAGAACACATCTGACTGACTGACTGACGTAAGAACTTTGTAGAATCCATCTTTGTGTCGTAGTTTAATTGAGTCAGTTAAATGCGTGTCTCAAAATCACAAATAAAAGTGAAAATATAAGTTACGTTCTTTCTGGATATCGATCTTTACTTTCTTACGTCTTGGCTTAAGAGGAAAAATCTAACTTACGACTTATAGAGACTACGAGTTCCTCAACCTCACTAAAAGAAGCATCTCTCAGAAAGTTGCGGCAAACTGTTAAACTGTTCTTATTCCTCTGAACACTCACAAATTTCAGCCATTTTCCACAAACCAAAAATTCTTAGTTCATTTCGTGGTCTGTGGAAATGGTTGGGTCGAATGCGGTGGATGTGGGTTAGTCTTAATATCTCTCGGGATTCTTCAGGTTAAGCCAGAGATAACTTCAAAAGTTTTATTAATTGTTGGGTTTGAGTAAGAGGAAGTGTAATAAAGTAAGAGGTGGTGTAAGGCAACTGTGCAGCTTCGTCCTGGGTCAAGACGAAATATATTTTACCCGAGAATAAATTATCTCTCTCTCTCTCTCTCTCTCTCTCACACACAATAGAGAGATCGTTTGAGTTACTGTAAATTGTGTGATACTACGATGATTTACTCTATAAACCGATAGATAGTGAGAGAGAGAAATTATGAGAAGAAAGAGTAGAGAGAGAAAAGTGAGATAATGAGAGAAAGAAAGAGGTAGTGAGGAGAGAGAGAAGTAGATAATGAGAGAAAGACAAGAGGTAGTCCATGGCGGAAAGTGGCCCATAAGGAAGCTATTGTCTCCTCCCCAGCCTGTGTCTCTGTCTCCTCCCCAGCCTGTCTCTGTCTCCTCCCCAGCCTGTGTCTCTGTCTCCTCCCAGCCTGTGTCTCTGTCTCCTCCCCAGCCGTGTCTCTGTCTCCTCCCCAGCCTGTGTCTCTGTCTCCTCCCAACCTGTCTCTCTGTCTCCTCCCCAGCCTGTCTCTCTGTCTCCTCCCCAGCCTGTGTCTCTGTCTCCTCCCCCAGCCTGTGTCTCTGTCTCCTCCCCAGCCTGTGTCTCTGTCTCCTCCCAGCCTGTGTCTCTGTCTCCTCCCTAGCCTGTCTCTCTGTCTCCTCCCCAGCCTGTGTCTCTGTCTCCTCCCCAGCCTGTGTCTCTGTCTCCTCGGCAGCCTGTGTCTCTGTCCCCTCTCAGCCTGTCTCTCTGTCTCCTCCCCAGCCTGTCTCTCTGTCTCCTCCCCAGCCTGTCTGTCTCCTCCCCAGCCTGTGTCTCTGTGTCTCCTCCCCAGCCTGTGTCTCTGTCTCCCTCCCCAGCCTGTGTCTCTGTCTCCTCCCCAGCCTGTCTCTGTCTCCTCCCCAGCCTGTCTCTCTGTCTCCTCCCCAGCCTGTCTCTGTCTCCTCCCCAGCCTGTGTCTCTGTGCTCCTCCCCAGCCTGTCTCTCTGTCTCCTCCCCAGCCTGTGTCTCTGTCTCCCTCCCCAGCCTGTGTCTCTGTCTCCTCCCCAGCCTGTGTCTCTGTCTCCTCCCCAGCCTGTGTCTCTGTCTCCTCCCCAGCCTGTCTCTCTGTCTCCTCCCCAGCCTGTCTCTGTCTCCTCCCCAGCCTGTCTCTCTGTCTCCTCCCCAGCCTGTGTCTCTGTCTCCTCCCCAGCCTGTGTCTCTGTCTCCTCCCCAGCCTGTCTCTGTCTCCTCCCCAGCCTGTCTCTCTGTCTCCTCCCCAGCCTGTCTCTCTGTCTCCTCCCAGCCTGTGTCTGTCTCCTCCCCCAGCCTGTGTCTCTGTCCCTCCCCAGCCTGTCTGTCCCTCTCCAGCCTGTCTCTCTGTCTCCTCCCCAGCCTGTCTCTCTGTCTCCTCCCCAGCCTGTGTCTCTGTCTCCTCCCCAGCCTGTGTCTCTGTCTCTCCCCAGCCTGTGTCTCTGTCTCCCCCCAGCCTGTGTCTCTTCTCCTCCCCATGTCTCTCTGTCTCCTCCCCAGCCTGTCTCTGTCTCCCTCCCCAGCCTGTGTCTCTGTCTCCTCCCAGCCTGTGTCTCTGTCTCCTCCCCAGCCTGTCTCTGTCTCCCCCAGCCTGTCTCTCTGTCTCCTCCCGCCTGTGTCTCTGTCTCCTCCCCCAGCCTGTCTCTGTCTCCTCCCCAGCCTGTGTCTCTGTCCCTCTCCCAGCCTGTCTCTCTGTCTCCTCCCCAGCCTGTCTCTCTGTCTCCTCCCCAGCCTGTGTCTCTGTCTCCTCCCCAGCCTGTGTCTCTGTCTCCTCCCCAGCCTGTCTCTGTCTCCCCAGCCTGTCTCTCTGTCTCCTCCCCAGCCTGTGTCTCTGTCTCCTCCCCAGCTGTGTCTCTGTCTCCTCCCCAGCCTGTGTCTCTGTCTCCCCAGCCTGTCTCTCTGTCTCCTCCCCAGCCTGTCTCTGTCTCCTCCCCAGCCTGTGTCTCTGTCTCCTCCTCAGCCTGTGTCTCTGTCTCCTCCCCAGCCTGTTTTGTTTTTGTTTGTCCTTCTCCTCCCCTTTTGTTGTCTCTGTCTCTTCCTGTGTCTCTGTCTCCTCCCCAGCCTGTGTCTCTCGCGTCTCCTCCGTCTCCTCCCAGCCTGTGTCTCTGTCTCCTCTACCTGTCTCTCTTCTCCTCCCCAGCTTGTCTCTGCCTCCCCGTCTCTGTCTTCTGTTCTCTGTCTCCCCAGCCTGTTCTCTGTCTCCTCCCCAGCCTGTGTCTCTGTCTCCTCCCCAGCCTGTGTCTCTGTCTCCTCCCCGGCCTGTGTCTCTGTCCCTCTCAGCCTGTGTCT
>NW_024711052.1:0-42500 GCF_018991925.1 Homarus americanus | reverse complement strand
TGTCTTCTGTATAGTTCAAAATACAGGTCTCACTGTGTGTGCCTGTACCTCTGCTGCCTTGCCTGGGGGCAACGTAAGGGGTGTGAAATAGAGATAAAGAGAGGCAGGAATGAGAGAAGAAGAAGAGAGATATGAAAGAGGCAAAGAGAGGAGAGAGAAAAGAGAGAGTGGAAGAACATAAGGAAGACAGGAAGAAATATAGAGGAAAGCAGGAAGAGAGAGCGAACAAAGAAAAGAAAAGAAAAGAGAAAGAAAAGGGAGAAATGAAGAGAGAAACACAGAAAAAGACAATGAGATAGAAGAATGGTAAAGAATAATAGGGAGAAATTAAGACAAGAATAAAGATAGGAGGGCACAGAAGAATAAAGAGAGAGAGAAATAAGAAATAATCAGTGCCATATATCAGGCTATTGGTGAATAATGGCTGAGAGAGAGAGAGAGAGAGAGAGAGAGAGAGAAGTCAGACACACGATACATCCCAGAGGCTCTTCAGTCCCCCCTCCCCTCCTCCTCACCCCTCCCTCACCCTCCCTCACCTCTCCCCCCACCTCCCTCACCCCTCCCCCACCCCCCTCACCCCCTCCCTCCTCCAGTAAAAATAATAGGTTGACGCCCAAAATCAAGTCACGGACACAACCACGAACAAGACCACGGACACAACCACGAACACACCACGAACAGTATATAACCACGAACACGCTAACGAGTCCGTGATGTGCCGTACGTGATCAAGATAGATAGACAGACAGACAGACAGACAGACAGACAGACAGACAGATAAGGATGGACAATGGTAAGGTGTTTGCCGGCCCTCCATCCCTCCCTCCCTCCTTCCTTCCCTCCCTCCCTCCCCTCCCTCCCCCCCTCCCTCCTTCCCTCCTCCCTCCTTCCTCCTTCCTCCCTCCTCCCTCCCTCCTTACTCCCTCCCTCCTTCCTCCTCCCTCCTTCCCTCCTCCCCTCCCTCCTTCTCCCTCCCTCCCTCCCTCCCTCCTTCCTCCCCTCCCTCCCTCCTTCTACTCCCTCCCTCCTTCCTTCCTCACTCTCTTTCCTTCCCTCACTCCATCTCTTCCCTCCTTCCTTCCCTCCCTCCCTCCCTCCCTCCTTCCCTTACTCCCTCCTTCCCTCCTCCCTCCCTCCTTTACTCCTCCCTCCTTCCCTACTTCCCTCCTTCCTTCCCTCACTTCCTTCCTCCTCCTCTCCCTTCTCCCTCAATCATTCTCCCTCTCTCTTCCTCATTTCCTCCCTCCCCTCCTTTGGCCCTGTCTCCCTCCTTCCTTCCCCTCACTTCCTTCCCTCCTCCTCTCCCTCTCTTCTCCCTCAATCATTCTCCCTCTCCATTCCTCATTTCCTCCTCCCTCCTTTGGCCCTGTCTCCTTCTATTATCACGGAAGGGGGAAGGGGAGGGAAGATGGAGGAGAGAAAAAGGAAAGGAAGGAGGGAGGCGGAAGAGAAGGGACGAGCTGAGGAGGAGGAGGAGGAGGAGGAGGCAGTAAGGGTCATTTCATCATGCACCTCAGGAGAATGTTGGGGGCAAGACAGTACCTCGCTTTTATATTTCGTATGGACAAAGTTATGACCTGCTGCCCTGTACCTGAGAGATAGACAGAGAGACAGAGAGACAGAGAGACGTATACAGTACCTGGGAAAGAAACAGAGAAAGGAGAGAGAGAGAGAGAGAGAGAGAGAGAGAGACAGACAGACAGACAGACAGACAGAGATTAGCTTTATCTGTTGACTTGTATTTATAGGAGAGAGAGAGAGAGAGAGAGAGAGAGAGAGAGAGATTGACGGTACCCGATGGTGTGTGCCTATATAACATAACACCACCACAACACCACAACACCATCAAAACACCACAACACCATCACAACACCACACACTACAACACCACCACAACACCACCACCCATAGCACCACCACCACAACACCAACACCACAACACCCACCACATAACACCACAACATCACCACACCACAACACCACCACCACACCACAACACTACAACACTACCACACCACAACCACAACACCACCACACCATAACACCACAACACCACCACAACACCACCACACCACCACCACACCACAACACCACAACACCACCACCACACCACAACACCACCACAACACCTCAGGTACACGAGGAACAACATATGACCAT
This sequence comes from Homarus americanus, assembly GCF_018991925.1. Lineage (NCBI taxonomy): Eukaryota > Metazoa > Arthropoda > Malacostraca > Decapoda > Nephropidae > Homarus > Homarus americanus. The sequence continues at coordinate 40,340 of NW_024711052.1, read as the reverse complement.
CTTTGAGCTATAAATTTCCATGATATTTATGCCTCCATGGTCCCCCCTCCCCTCAGTGGCTTGTGTGTGTGTAAGGAGATTGGTGGCCTAGATAGTGTCCTCTTCCTCCTCCTCCTCCTCCTCCTACTTCTCCTCCTCTTCCTCCTCTTCCTTCTCCTTCTCTTCCTCCTCCTCTTCTTACTTCTCTTCTTCCCTATTCTTTCTCTTCCTCCTCCTCTTCTTCCATCTCTTCTTCCCTCTTCTTTCTCTTCTTCCTCCTCCTCCTCATCCTCTTCCTCTTCCTCCCCTCTTCCTTCTCCTTCTCTTCCTCCTCCTCTTCGCCTTGCCTGTCTTCCTCCTCCTCCTCCTCCTCCTCCTCCTACCTTCTCCTTCTCTTCCTCCTCCTCTTCTTACTTCTCTTCTTCCTCTTCTTTCTCTTCTTCTTCCACCTCCTCCTACTCCTCCTCCTCCTACTCTTCCTCCTCTTCCTTCTCCTTCTCTTCCTCCTCCTCTTCTTACTTCTCTTCTTCCTCCTCCTTCTCTTCCTCCTCACCATCATCATCATAATTCTTCTTCTTCTTCTTCTTCTTCTTCTTCCTCCTGGTTCTTCTATCCCCTTCTTCCTCATCTTGCTCATTCTGTCCTTCTTCTCTTCCTCTTTCTTTTCCCCTTTCTTCCTCCTCCATCTACCTTCCTTCTCACCTTCCTTTTCCTCCTCTTCTTCTTCCTCCTCCTCCCCATCCTCCCCCTCATTTTTCTTCCTCCTCTTCTCCTCTTCCTCTTCGTCCTCCCCTTCTCCTCCTCCCCCTTCTCCCCTTTTCCTCCACCTCCTCCTCCTCCCCAGAGACGGTAGTGATGGAGAACATGATGGAGACTCTCTGATAACATGGTTGGAGATTATCTCTATGAGGAGAGAGACAACGTTGGAGAACCAGGAAGTGAGAGAGAGAGAGAGAGAGAGAGAGAGAGAGAGAGCCAGGAGGCGTAAGATATAAACAGAGTGAGAGAGAGAGAGAGAGAGAGAGAGAGAATGAGATTGAGTGTACATGTGTGTGTGTGTGTGTGTGTGCGTGTGTGTGTGTGTGTGTGTGTGTGTGTGTGTGTGTCTCAAACTATCAGGTATTGTGATGACTGAGACTCTATCTTACCTCCAACTCCTACCTCTTCTACCCCTACCCCCCTTCCCCCTCCACTCTCCCCCTCCCCTTCCCCTCCCTCTCCCCCTCCTCCCCTTCCCCCCTCCTCCCCCCTCCCCCCTTCCCCTCCTCCCCTCTCCCCCTTCCCCTCCCCCCCTTCCCCTCCCTCTCCCCCTCCTCCCCCTTCCCCCTCCCTCTCCCCCTCCCCCCCCCCTCCCTCCAACTCCCACCTAAGTTCAGGGTGCCGTACAGCAGATCGCTAAGCTAACTTTTTCCATGCTGGCTGTGACAGGAAGGCAGCATTGTTACAGGTCGTCACATACTGTACTATACCCTTCTCTTGCCTACACCATCGTGACGGACGGGGAACAGGGCCGTCACTGTCCGTCACACGCCGGCTAGGAACCTAATATGATGGAAGATTATTTCGTCATAATCCCCGTCACTTATCTACACCACCGTAACAAATGAAACCGTCACACCACCGTCACACTACCGTCACACTACCGTCACACCACCGTCACACTACCGTCACACCACCGTCACACCACTGTCACACTACCGTCACACCACTGTCACACTACCGTCACACCACCGTCACACTACCGTCACACCACTGTCACACTACCGTCACACCACTGTCACACCGTTAAGCATATGACACAATACTATAACTGAGGGTCTCACCTGACTCACCTGTACACAAAACCTCAAGATGGCTAAAGGAGGGAACGCGACATAGTGAGGTAGGGAAGTGAGAGGGCCAGAGTGAGAGAGAGAGAGGTGAGAGGGCCAGAGAGAGAGAGAGAGAGAGAGAGAGAGAGAGAGAGAGAGATTTAAGGGAGGAAATCATCAACTCAAGGTGAGAGAGACAGTTAAAAACATCAACTATGGTGGACCTGTACTCCATTGCTCCTACCTGAACGACCTCATTAACACAGGTACCACAATATCAGTGGAGGAGTTGACGGCTCCATTTTTTTTTGTGGGGGTCACTAATCCACCCCCTCCCCATCCCCCTCTCTTCTCACTCTCCCCTCTCTATCCTCCCTTCTCCTCCCCTACATCCCTCCTCTCTCTTCCCCTAACCCCTTCCCTCTCCTCCTTCACCTCACCCCTCCCCTTCCCTCTCCTCTCCCCCCTCCCTCCTTTCCTCCTCGTGTAGTTCTACAAAAATCTTCTTCTTCTTCTTCTTCTTCTTCTTCTTCGGGTGAGAGAATCATAATAAATTAATGAAAAGTAACACAGAAATAATTACTAGAGTAGATTGTCAGTTTATCATTCATGTAAGAGAAGCCATGTTACACTAGTGATGACTGAAACATATCTACACTAGTGATGACTGAAACATATCTACTGTACTGATGACTGAAACATATCTACACTAGTGATGACTGAAACATATCTACACTAGTGATGACTGAAACATATCTACACTAGTGATGACTGAAACATATCTACACTCGTGATGACTGAAACATATCTACACTAGTGATGACTGAAACATATCTACACTAGTGATGACTGAAACATATCTACACTAGTGATGACTGAAACATATCTACACGAGTGATGACTGAAACATATCTACACTAGTGATGACTGAAACATATCTACTGCACTGATGACTGAAACATATCTACTGTACTGATGACTGAAACATATCTACACTAGTGATGACTGAAATATATCTACACTAGTGATGACTGAAACATATCTACACGAGTGATGACTGAAACATATCTACACTAGTGATGACTGAAACATATCTACACTAGTGATGACTGAAACATATCTACACTAGTGATGACTGAAACATATCTACACTAGTGTTGACTGAAACATATCTACACTAGTGATGACTGAAACATATCTACACTAGTGATGACTGAAACATATCTACACTAGTGATGACTGAAACATATCTACTGTACTGATGACTGAAACATATCTACTGTACTGATGACTGAAACATATCTACACGAGTGATGACTGAAACATATCTACACTAGTGATGACTGAAACATATCTACTGCACTGATGACTGAAACATATCTACACTAGTGATGACTGAAACATATCTACACTAGTGATGACTGAAATATATCTACACTAGTGATGACTGAAACATATCTACACTAGTGATGACTTAAACATATCTACACTAGTGATGACTGAAACATATCTACACTAGTGATGACTGAAACATATATCTACACTAGTGATGACTGAAACATATCTACACTAGTGACTGAGAGCATATTTACACTAGTGATGACTGAAACATATCTACACTAGTGATGACTGAAACATATCTACTCTAGTGATGACTGGAAACATATCTACACTAGTGATGACTGGAAACATATCTACACTAGTGATGACTGAAACATATTTACACTAGTGATGACTTCAAACATCTACACTAGTGATGACTGAAACATATCTACACACAGTGATGACTGAAACATATCTACACTAGTGATGACTGAAACATATCTACACTAGTGATGACTGGAAACATATACACACTGGTATTATTGGCATATATCTACACTAGTGATGACTGGAAACATATCTACACTGAGTGATGACTGGTACATATCTACACACTGAGTGATGACTGGAAACATATCTACACACTAGTGATGACTGAAACATATTTACACACTAGTGACTGAAACATATCTACACTAGTGATGACTGAAACATATCTACACTAGTGATGACTGAAACATATCTACACTGGTGATGACTGGAAACATATCTGCACTAGTGATGGCTGAAACATATCTGCTCTGGTGATATTTCAAACATATATCTACACTAGTGATGGCTGAAACATATCTGTACTGATGACTGAAACATATCTACACTAGTATTGACTGGAAACATATCTACACTAGTGATGACTGAGCTTTATATCTACTCTAGTATTGACTGAAACATATCTACACTAGTGATGACTGAAACATGTCTACACTAGTGATGACTGAAACTGCTTTACACTAGTGATGACTGAAACATGTCTACACTAGTGATGACTGAAACATATCTACACTAGTAGTGATGACTGAAACATATCTACACTGGTATTGACTGAAACATATCTACTCTAGTGATGACTGAAACATATCTACCACTAGTGATGACTGAAACATATCTACTGTACTGATGACTGAAACATATCTACACTAGTGATGACTGAAACATATCTACACTAGTGATGACTGGGCTATATCTACACTAGTGATGAGCTGAAACATATCTACTCTGGTGATGACTGAAGTATATCTACACTAGTGATGACTGAAACATATCTATGTACTGATGACTGAAACATATCTACACTAGTGATGGCTGAAACACTTATCTACACTAGTGATGACTGAGCTTATATCTACTGTGCGATGAGCTGAAACATATCTACACTAGTGATGACTGAAACATATCTACTCTAGTGATGACACGAAACATATCTGCACTAGTGATGACTGAAACATATCTACTGTGCACTGACTGGAAACATATCTACACTAGTGATGACTGAAACATATCTGCACTAGTGATGACTGGCTTTATATCTACTCTGGTATTGAGCTGAAACATATCTACACTATTGATGACTGGAAACATATCTCTACTGTACTGATGACTGAAACATATCTACACTAGTAATGACTCAAACATATCTACACACTAGTAGTGATGACTGTATATCTACTAGTAATGACTGAAACATATCTACACTAGTGATATTGAAACATATCTGCTAAGGTATTGACTGGAAACACTTATATCTACACGGGTGATGACTGGAAACATATCTACACTAGTGATGACTGAAACATATCTACACTAGTATTATTTGAAACATATCTACTAGTGATGACTGAAACATATCTACACTTGGTGATGACTGAAGCTATATCTGCACTAGTGATGACTGAAACATATCTACACTGGTGATGACTTCAGAAACCTCTACACGGGTGATGACTTCAAACATATCTACACTAGTGATGACTGAAACATATCTACACTAGTATTGACATGAAACACATCTACACTAGTGATGACTGAAACATATCTACACTAGTATTATTTGGAAACATATCTACTGTACTGATGACTGGAAACATATCTACACTAGTGATGGCTGAAACATATCTCTACACTAGTGATGACTGAAGTATATCTACACTAGTGATGACTGAAACACTATATCTACACTAGTATTATTTCAAAACTATCTACTGTACTGATGGCTGAAAACATATCTACACTGATGATGACTGGAAACATATCTACACTAGTGATGACTGAAACATATCTACACTAGTGATGACTGGAAACATATCTACTAGTGATTACTGAAGGCATATATCTACACTAGTGATGACTGAAACATATCTACACTAGTGATGACTGGGCTATATCTGCACTAGTGATGACTGGAAACATATCTACACTAGTGATGACTGAAACCTATATCTACACTAGTGATGACTGGAAACATATCTACACTAGTGATGACTGGAAACATATCTACACTAGTGATGACTAGGCTATATCTACACTAGTGATGACTGAAACATATTTACACACTGGTATTTGGAAACATATCTACACTAGTATTGACTGAAACATATATCTACACTGAGTGATGAGCTGAAACATATTTACACTGGTGATGACTTCAAGGCTATATATCTACACTAGTGATGACTGGAAACATATTTTAGTGACTGGAAAACATATCTACACTAGTATTATTTCAGAAACATATATCTACACTGGTATTGACTGGAAACCCCATATCTACTAGTGATGACTGGAAACATATCTGCACTAGTGATGACTGAAAACATATCTACACTAGTGATGACTGAAACATATCTGCACTAGTGACTGAAACATATCTACACTAGTGATGACTGAAACATATCTACACTAGTGATGACTGAAGCTTATATATCTACACTAGTATTGAGCTAGGAAACATATCTACACTGAGAGTGATGGCTAGAGAACTATATCTACACTAGTGATGAGCTAGGAAACATATCTACACTAGTGATGACTTGAGAGCTTACCACTAGTGATGACTGAAACATATTTACACTAGTGATGACTGGAAACATATCTACACTAGTGATGACTGAAACATATCTACACTGTTGACTGAAACATATCTGCATAGTGATGACTGAAACATATCTACACTAGTGATGACTGAAACATATTTACACTAGTGATGACTGAAACATATCTACACTAGTGATGACTGGAAACTATATATCTACACTAGTGATGACTTGAAACATATCTACACTAGTGATGACTGAAACTATATCTACACTGGTATTGACTGAAACATATCTACACTAGTGATGACTGAAACTATATCTACTGTACTGATGACTGGAAACATATCTGCTGTACTGATGACTGAAACATATCTACACTAGTGATGACTGAAACATATCTACTAGTATTATTTAAACTACACTAGTGATGACTGGAAACATATCTACACTAGTGATGACTGAAACATATTTACACTAGTGATGACTGAACATATCTACACTAGTATTGACTGGAAACATATTTACACTAGTGATGACTGAAACATATCTACTGTACTGATGACTGAAACACATAATCTGCACTGGTATTGACTGAAACATATCTACACTAGTGATGACTGAAACATATCTACACTGAAGTGATGACTGAAACATATTTACACTAGTGATGACTGAAACATATCTACACTGGTGTTGACTGGAAACTTATATTTACACTAGTATTGGCTGAAACATATCACTAGTGATGGCTGATATATCTACACTGGTGATGACTGAAACATATCTACACTAGTGATGACTGAAGCTTATATCTACACTAGTATTGACTGAAACATATCTACTGTACTGATGACTGAAACATATCTACTGTACTGATGACTGAAACATATCTACACTAGTGATGGCTGAAACATATCTACTGTACTGATGACTGAAACATATCTACTGTACTGATGACTGAAACATATCTACTGTACTGATGACTGAAACATATCTACACACTAGTGATGACTGGGAAACATATCTACACTAGTGATGACTGAAACATATCTACACTAGTGATGACTGAAACATATCTACTGTACTTTGATGACTGAAACTTATATCTACACTAGTGATGACTGAAAAATATCTACACTAATTGTTATTTGAAACATATCTACACTAGTGATGACTGAAACATATCTACACTGGTATTATTTGAAACATATACACTAGTGATGACTGGCTACTTATCTACTGTACTGATGACTGAAACATATCTACACTAGTGATGTCTGAAACATATCTACACTAGTGATGACTGGAAACATATCTACTGTACTGATGACTGAAACATATCTACACTGGTGATGACTGAAATATATCTACACTAGTATTGACTGAACATATCTACTAGTGATGACTGAAACATATCTACACTGGTGATGACTGGAAACTTTATATCTACTGTACTGATGACTGAAACATATCTACACTAGTATTGACTGAAACATATCTCTACACTAGTGATGACTGAAACATATCTACTGTACTTTGATGACTGAAACATATCTACACTAGTATTGACTGAAGCATATCTACACTAGTGATGACTGAAACATATCTACACTAGTGATGACTGGAAACATATCTACTGTACTGATGACAAACATATCTACACTAGTGATGTCTGGAAACATATCTACACTAGTGATGACTGAAACATATCTGCTGTACTGATGACTGAAACTTATCTACACTAGTGATGACTGAAATATATCTACACTAGTGATGACTGGAAACATATCTACACTAGTGATGACTGGAAACATATCTACACTAGTGATGACTGAAACATATCACTAGTGATGACTGTTTATATCTACTGTACTGATGACTGAAACATGTCTACACTGGTATTGACTGGAAATATATCTACACTGAGTGATGGCTGAAACATATCTACACTGGTATTTGAAACATATCTACACTGGTGATGACTGAAACTTATATCTATCACTAGTGATGACTGGAAACATATCTACACTAGTATTGGCTAGGCATATCTACTGTACTGATGACTGAAACATATCTACTAGTGATGTCTGAAACATATCTACACTAGTGATGACTGAAGCACTATATCTACTGTACTGATGACTGAAACATATCTACACTAGTGACTGGAAATATATATCTACACTAGTGATATTTGGCTATATATCTACACTAGTGATGACTGGAAGTATATCTACACTAGTATTGATGAAAGCTATATCTACACTAGTGATGACTGAAGACATATCTACTGTACTGATGACTGAAACATATCTACACTAGTGATGACTGAAATATATCTACACTAGTGACTGAAACATATCTACACTAGTGATGACTGAAGTATATCTACATAGTGATGACTGAAACATATCTACACTAGTGACTGAAGCTACTATATCTACTGTACTGATGACTGAGAACATATCTACACTGGTGATGACTGAAACATATCTACTAGTGATGACTGAAACATATCTACACTAGTGATGACTGAAGCTATATCTACACTAGTGATGACTGAAACACATCTACACTAGTGATGACTGTTTTATATCTACACTAGTGATGACTAGGAAACATATCTACGTACTGATGACTGAAACATATCTACATAGTGATGTCTGAAACATATCTCTACACTAGTGATGACTGAAGGCTATATACTGTACTGATGGCTGAAACATATCTACACTAGTGATGACTGGAAATATATATCTACACTAGTGATGACTGGAAACATATCTACACTAGTGATGACTGAAACATATCTACACTAGTGATGACTGAGCTATATCTACACACTAGTGATGACTGAAACATATCTACTGTACTGATGACTGAAACATATCTGCACTAGTGATGACTGAAATATATCTACACTAGTGATGGCTGAAACATATCTACACTAGTATTGGCTGAAACATATCTACACTAGTGATGACTGAAGTATATCTACACTAGTGATGACTGGCTATATCTACACTAGTGATGACTGAAACTTATATATCTACAATAGTGATGACTGAAACATATCTACACTAGTATTGAAACATCTGCTGTGCTGATGACTGAAACATGTCTACTGTGTACTGATGACTGAAACATATCTACACTAATTGTTGATGAAACTATATCTACACTAGTATTGACTGGAAACATATCTACACTAGTGATGACTGAAACATATCTACACTAGTGATGACTGGAAACATATATTTACACTAGTGATGACTGAAACATATCTGCACTGGTGATGGCTGGGCACTTATATTTACACTGTAGTGATGACTGGAAACATATCTACTGTACTGATGACTGAAACATATCTACACTGGTGATGACTGAAACTATATCTACACTAGTGATGACTGAAACTTATATCTACACTAGTATTGACTGGAAACATATTTACACTAGTGATGACTGAAGAACTTATATCTACACTAGTGATGACTGGAAAACATATTTACACTAGTGATGACTGAAACATATCTACACTAGTGATGACTAGTATATCTACACTAGTGATGACTGAAACATATCTACACTAGTGATGACTGAAACTATATCTACACTAGTATTGACTGGAAACATATCTACTGTACTGATGACTGGAAACATATCTACTGTACTGATGACTGGTATATCTACACTGGTATTGACTGAAACATATCTACTGTACTGATGACTGAAACATATCTACTGTACTGATGACTGAAACATATCTACTGTGCTGATGACTGAAACATATCTACACTAGTGATGGCTGAAACATATCTACACTAGTGATGACTGAAACTTATATCTACACTGGTGATGACTGAAACATATCTACTGTACTGATGGCTGAAACATATATCTACACTAGTGATGTCTGAAACTTATATCTACACTAGTGATGTCTGAAACATATCTACACTAGTGATGACTGAAACATATCTACTGTACTGATGGCTGAAACATATCTACACTAGTATTGTTGAAATATATCTACACTAGTATTATTTAGGCTTTATATCTACACTGGTGATGACTGAGAACATATCTACACTAGTGATGACTGAAACATATCTACTGTACTGATGACTGAAACATATCTACACTGGTGATGACTGAAACATATCTACACTAGTGATGACTGTTTATATCTACTGTACTGATGACTGAAACATATCTACACTGGTGATGACTGCAACTTATCTACCACACTAGTGATGACTGAAACATATCTACACTAGTGATGACTGAAACATATCTACTGTACTGATGACTGGAAACATATCTACACTAGTGATGTCTGAAACATATCTACACTAGTGACTGAAACATATCTACTGTACTGATGAGCTGAAACATCTACACTAGTGATGACCAAATATATCTACACTAGTGATGACTGAAACATATCTACACTAGTGATGACTGAAACATATCTACACTAGTGATGACTGAAACTGCTATCTACACTAGTGATGACTGAAACATATCTACTGTACTGATGACTGAAACATGTATCTACACTAGTATTGACTGAAATATATCTACACTAGTGATATTTAGGCTTTATATCTACACTAGTGATGACTGAAACATATCTACACTAGTGATGACTGAAACATATCTACACTGAAGTGATGACTGAAACATATCTACACTAGTATTGACTGAAGCTATATCTACTGTACTGATGACTGAAACACCTCTACACTAGTGATGTCTGAAACATATCTACACTAGTGATGACTGAAGCTATATCTACTGTACTGATGGCTGAAACATATCTACACTAGTGATGACTGAAATATATCTACACTAGTGATGACTGAAACATATCTACACTAGTGATGACTGAAACATATCTACACTGGTATTGACTGAAACATATCTACACTAGTGATGACTGAAACATATCTACTGTACTGATGACTGAAGTATATCTACACTGGTGATGACTGAAATATATCTACACTGAAGTGATGACTGGAAACATATCTACGCATGAGTGATGACTGAAACATATCTACTAGTATTGGCTGAAGCTGCTATATCACACTAGTGATGGCTGAAACATATCTACTGTGTACTGATGACTGGGGAAACATATCTACACTAGTGACTGAAACATATCTACACTAGTGATGGCTAGAACATATCTACACTAGTGATGACTGAAACATATCTACACTAGTATTGACTGAAACATATCTGCACTAGTGATGGCTGGCTATATCTACACTGGTGATGACTGAAACATATCTACTGTGTACTGATGACTGAAACATATCTACACTAGTGATGTCTGAAACATATCTACACTAGTATTGACTGAAGCTGTATCTACTGTACTGATGAGCTGGAAACATATCTACACTGGTATTGACTGAAATATATCTACACTAGTGATGACTGGCTATATCTACACTAGTGATGACTGAAACATATCTACACTAGTGATGACGGAAACATATCTCTACACTAGTGATGACTGAAACTTTATGTATCTACTGTACTGATGACTGAAACATCTACTGAAGTGATGACTGAAATATATCTACACTAGTGATGTGACTGAAACATATCTACACTGGTGATGTCTGAAACATATCTACACTGAAGTGATGACTGAAACATATCTACACTAGTGATGACTGAAACATATCTACTGTACTGATGACTGAAACATATCTACACTAGTGATACGAACATATCTACACTAGTAGTGATGACTGAAACATATCTACACTAGTATTATTCCAGAGCTGCTATCTACACTAGTGATGACTGGAAACATATCTACACTAGTGATGACTGGAAACATATCTACACTAGTGATGACTGAAACATATCTACACTGGTATTGACTGAAACATATCTACACTAGTGATGACTGGAAACATATCTACACTAGTGATGACTGAAACATATCTACACTAGTGATGACTGGAAGCTATGTATCTACACAGGTGATGACTGGAAACATATCTACACTAGTGATGACAGAAACATATCTACACACTGATGATGACTGAAACATATCTACTGTACTGATGACTGAAACATATCTACACTAGTAATGACTGAAACATATCTGCACTAGTGATGACTGAAACATATCTACACTAGTATTGACTGGAAACATATCTACACTAGTGATGACTGAAGTATATCTACTCTAGTGATGACTGAAACATATCTACACTAGTGATGACTGAAACATATCTACTGTACTGATGACTGAAACATATCTACACTAGTAATGACTGAAACATATCTACACTAGTGATGACTGAAACATATCTACACTGGTGATGACTGAAACATATCTACACTGGTATTGTTGAAACATATACTACTCTAGTGATGATGAAACAAATCTACACTAGTGATGACTGAAACATATCTACTGTACTTATGACTGAAACATATCTACACTAGTGATGACTAAGTATATCTACACTAGTATTGACTGAAACATATCTACTCTAGTGATGACTGAAACATATCTACTAGTGATGACTGAAACATATCTACACTAGTGATGACTGAAACATATCTACACTGAGTGATGACCAAACATATCTACACTAGTGATGACTGAAACATATCTACTCTAGTGATGACTGAAACATATCTACACTAGTAGTGATGGCTGAAACATATCTACTGTACTGATGACTGGAAACATATCTACACTAGTGATGACTGAAACATATCTACTGTACTGATGACTGAAACATGTCTACACTGGTGATGACTGAAACATATCTACACTAGTGATGAAGCTGGAAACATATCTACTCTAGTGATGACTGAAACATATCTACACTAGTAGTGATGACTGAAACATATCTACACTAGTGATGACTGAAACATATCTACACTAGTGATGACTAGTATATCTACACTAGTGATGACTGAAACATCTATCTACTCTAGTGATGACTGAAACATATCTACACTAGTGATGACTGAATCATATCTACTGTACTTTGATGACTGAAACATATCTACACTAGTAATGACTGGAAACATATCTACACTAGTGATGACTGAAACATATCTACAACTAGTGATGACTGTGAGTACATATCTACTCTAGTGATGACTGGAAACATGTATCTACACTAGTGATGACTGAAACATATCTACACTAGTGATGACTAGGCTATATCTCTACACTAGTGATGACTGAAACATATCTGCACTAGTGATGACTGAAACATATCTACACTAGTGATGACTGAAACATATCTACACTAGTGATGACTGGGCTATATCTACCACACTAGTGATGACTGAAACATATCTACACTAGTATTGACTGGAAACATATCTACTCTAGTGATGACTGAAACATATCTATACTAGTATTGAAGCTGAAACATATCTACACTAGTGATGACTGAAACATAATATCTACACTAGTGATGACTGAAACATATCTACACTAGTGATGACTGAAACATATCTACACTGAGTGACTGAAACATATCTACACTAGTGATGACTGAAATATATCTACACTAGTGATGACTGAAGTATATCTGCACTGGTGATGACTGGAAACTTTATCTACTGTACTGATGACTGAAAACACACTCGAAATTAATGTACAACAACCACACGCCTAGATGTTGTCGAGTGACCAGTGTGTACCATCTGACATTCTCCCCAGGGTTGATAAACTGACTTTTTATCCGCTACTGGTAATTTTTTCTGCAATTTTCCGTTGATTAATTTTATGGTTATATGACGTGAAAAAAAATTAAAAATATAAAAATAGAAAGAGAGAGAGAAAGAGAGAAAGAGAGAGAGAGATAAAGAGAATGATAGATTTATTTTACTATGGTATGCCACCTATGAGAGAAACATTGTCAAATTTCAGTAAAAGTAGAATTTTCGAAGTAGAATGACCATACGCGACTTCTTCCACACTCCTACATCGGTACACCTTCATTCCATACCCTACACCCTCCCCACACACCTACAACCTCACTTCACACACCTACACCCTCACTCCACCTCCCTACACCCTCACTCCACACCCCTACACCCTCAGTACACCACTACACCCTCACTCTAAACACCTACCCTCATACACCCCACCCCCTCCACACCCCCCACACACTCACTCTACACCCCTAACCCTCCACCCACACACCCCTACAACCTCACTTCACACCTACACCCTCCTCCCACCTCCCTACACCCTCCTCCTACACCCCTACACCCCTCAGAACACCACACCTCACTCTACACCCCCACCCCCTCAGCACACCCCTACACCCCCTCCCCACACCCCACACACTCATTCCACCCCCACCCTCCCTTCCACCCCACCTCCTCCCACACCCCCTACACCCCTCAGTACACCACTACACCCTCACTCTACCCCTACACCCTCAGTACACCCCACACCCTCACTCCTCACCCCACACCCCTCCCACACCCCACACCCCCACTTCACCCCACCCCTCCCACCCCTACACCCTCCACACACACCCCACACCCTCAGTACCACCTCCTCACACCACTACACCCCTCCCACCCCTACACCCTCACACCACACCCCTACACCCTCCTCCTCACCCCCCACACCCCTCACTTCACACCCCCCCTCACCACACCCCTACACCCCTCCCCACACCCCTACACCCTCGCTCCCACCCACCTACACCCTCACTCCCCCTACACCCCTCACTCCACCCCACCCCTCCCCACACCCCTACACCCTCACCCACCCCCACACCCCTCCCCACACCCCACACCCCTCAGCACCCCACACCCCTCACTCCCACACCCCTACACCCCTCACTCCACACACCCACACCCTCGCTCACACCCTACACCCTCAGTACACCCCT
Organism: Homarus americanus; assembly: GCF_018991925.1. NCBI lineage: Eukaryota > Metazoa > Arthropoda > Malacostraca > Decapoda > Nephropidae > Homarus > Homarus americanus. The sequence goes on along the minus strand of NW_024711052.1, from coordinate 25,229 downwards.
ACACCCTCAGTACACCCCACATCCCAGTACACCCCTACCCTCACTCCCCACCCCTACCCTCACTACACCCCTACACCCTCAGTACACCCCCTACACCCTCACCCACACCCCCACACCCTCCTCCACACCCCACACCCCACTCTCACACCCCACACCCCTCACCCTACACCCCCACTCACACCCTACCCCTCACCACACCCCACACCTCAACACCCCTACACCCCTCCCACCCACACCCCTCCCACCCCCACAACCCCACACCCTCCTCCCCACCCCTACACCCCTCACTCACACCCCACACCTCACTTCACACCCCACACCCCACACCCCACACCCTCAGTACACCCCACACCCTCACCCACACACCCACACCCCTCGCTCTACACCCCTACACCCCTCCTTCCACACCCCACACCCCTCAGTACACCCCTACACCCTCACACCACACCCCTACACCCCCCTCCTCACCCCACCCCCCTCCATCCCACACCCCTCATTCCACACCCCTACACCCCTCCTCCCACACACCCCTACACCCTCAGTACACCCCACACCTCCTCCACATCCCTACACCCTCCTTCACCCCCATGCACCTCCTCACCCCTACACCCTCAGTACACCCCACACCCCTCACACCACACCCCACACCCCTCCTCCCCCCACCCCTACACCCTCCCCCACCCCACACCCCTCACTCCCCCCCACACCCCTCCACACACCCCTCACCCCCACACTCACACACCCCTCCCACCCCCACACTCCACACCCCTCACCCCCACACTCACCCCACACCCCTCCCCCCACACCCCACACACCCCTCCCCACCCCCCACTCACCCCCCACCCCCACACCCCACCCCTCCCCCACACCCTCACCCCCCACACCCCACACCCCTCACCCCACCTCAAACACCCCTCACCCCCCACCCCCTCACCCCACACTCCCCACACCATCACCCCCCACACTCCACACACCCCTCACCCCACCCCCTCACCCTTTCACCCCCACCCCCACACCCCTCACCCCCACCCCCACACACCCTACACCCCCACCCTCACCCCCACACCCCTCACCACCCTGCCTTATCAACTCATCAGCAGAGGATGGAGGGAGAGTGACTCTTGACTAAAACTATAGACCATCCGCCCCATTTTTTTGTTCTGCTGTTTGAAGAGGCCAGCCACCTTCCTCCCCTCCTTATTATTTACTTCTTCCCTCTTTCCCCTATCATTCCCCCTCCCTCCTTTAGTCATCACTGGTGATGTGTTTCAGTCATCACTAGTGTAGATATGTTTCAGTCATCATACAGTAGATATGTTACAGTCATCACTAGTGTAGATATGTTTCAGTCATCACTAGTGTAGATATGTTTCAGTCATCACTAGTGTAGATATGTTCAGTCATCACTAGTGTAGATATGTTTCAGTCATCACTAGTGTAGATATGTTTCAGTCATCACTAGTGTAGATATGTTTAGTCATCACTAGTGTAGATATATTTCGTCATACTAGTGTAGATATGTTTCAGTCATCACTAGTGTAGATATGTTCAGTCATCCTGTGTAGATATGTTTCAGTCATCACTAGTGTAGATATGTTTCAGTCATCACTCGTGTAGATATGTTTCAGTCATCCGTGTAGATATGTTTCAGTCATCACTGTGTAGATATGTTTCAGTCATCACTAGTGTAGATATGTTTCAGTCATCAGTACAGTAGATATGTTACAGTCATCACTAGTGTAGATATGTTTCATCATCACTGTGTAGAATATGTTTCAGTCATCACTGTGTAGATATGTTTCAGTCATCACTCGTAGATATGTTTCAGTCATCACGTGTAGATATGATACTAATATTTACTCATGATGTTCCAGTCATGACTTAGATATGTTACAGTCATCACTAGTGTAGATATATTTCAGTCATCACTTGAGATATGTTTCAGTCATCACTAGTGTAGATATGTTCATCATCTGTGTAGATATGTTTCAGTCATCACTAGTGTAGATATGTTTCAGTCATCACTAGTGTAGATATGTTTCAGTCATCTGAGTGTAAATATGTTCAGTCATCACTTGCTGTCGAACTGCCATAATGAGGGAAATGGAGGTTGGGAGAAGAGAGATTGAAGGAATAGACAAGATAGGAAGAAAATAAAAAGGCTCAGAGAAAGTATAGAGAGAAAAGATAAACAGTGAAACAGTTTAATATCATGTCTCAATATAACTTACCATGATTTAATATAACCTATCATGTCTCAATATAACTTACCATGATTGAATATTACCTATCATGACTCAATATAACTTACCATGATATAATGTAACCTATCATGTCTCAATATAACTTACCATGATTTAATATTACCTATCATGACTCAATATAACTTACCATGATATAATGTAACCTATCATGTCTCAATATAACTTACCATGATTTAATATAACCTATCATGACTCAATATAACTTACCATGATTGAATATTACCTATCATGACTCAATATAACTTACCATGATATAATGTAACCTATCATGTCTCAATATAACTTACCATGATTGAATATTACCTATCATGACTCAATATAACTTACCATGATATAATGTAACCTATCATGTCTTAATATAACTTACCATGATTTAATATTACCTATCATGACTCAATATAACTTACCATGATATAATGTAACCTATCATGCCTCAATATAACTTACCATGATTTAATATTACCTATCATGACTCAATATAACTTACCATGATATAATGTAACCTATCATGTCTCAATATAACTTACCATGATTTAATATTACCTATCATGACTCAATATAACTTACCATGATATAATGTAACCTATCATGTCTCAATATAACTTACCATGATTTAATATAACCTATCATGACTCAATATAACTTACCATGATATAATGTAACCTATCATGTCTCAATATAACTTACCATGATTTAATATAACCTATCATGACTCAATATAACTTACCATGATATAATGTAACCTATCATGTCTCAATATATCTTACCATGATTTAATATTACCTATCATGACTCAATATAACTTACCATGATATAATGTAACCTATCATGTCTCAATATAACTTACCATGATTTAATATTACCTATCATGACTCAATATCACTTACCATGATTTAATATAACCTATCATGACTCAATATAACTTACCATGATATAATGTAACCTATCATGTCTCAATATAACATACCATGATTTAATATTACCTATCATGACTCAATATAACTTACCATGATTTAATATAACCTATCATGACTCAATATAACTTACCATGATTTAATATAACCTATCATGACTTAATATATCTTACCATGATTTAATATAACCTATCATGACTCAATATAACTTACCATGATATAATGTAACCTATCATGACTCAATATAGCTTACCATGATTTATTATTACGTATCATGACTCAATATAACTTACCATGATTTAATATAACCTATCATGACTCAATATAACTTACCATGATTTAATATAACCTATCATGACTTAATATAACTTACCATGATTTAATATAACCTATCATGACTCAATATAACTTACCATGATATAATGTAACCTATCATGACTCAATATAACTTACCATGATTTAATATTACCTATCATGACCTCAATATAACTAACCATGATTTAATATAACCTATCATGACTCAATATATCTTACTATGATTTAATATTACCTATCATGACTCAATATAACTTACCATGATTTAATGTAACCTATCATGACTCAATATAACTTACCATGATTTAATATAACCTATCATGACTCAATATAACTTACCATGATTTAATATTACCTATCATGACTCAATATAACTTACCATGATTTAATATAACCTATCATGACTCAATATAACTTATCATGATTTAATATAACCTATCATGACTTAATATAACTTACCATGATTTATATAACACCAATCCAAAAGTAATATAACAAAACACTAATAGTTTTATCCTCGGCGCCGATTACTCCTATGGAATTTTACCGCATTTGCGAAAACTAACACGAACTGCGAATTCCTCAGGGGACCGAGAGCCTGGGGGCGATAAGGTAAACAAACGAGCAAGACTCACAGGGACCCGGGGCCAACACTTCCGAGAACCAGGCGAGGTATTTCCTAAGGAAGGCCTGACTGTAACATATCGGAAATTATTTTTTGACGTATATAAACTGAGATAATTATTGAGAAGCAGTAGCAAGGCTAAACTTATATTGATAGTAGTAAAAATAATAATAATAATAATAATAATAATAATAATAATAATAATAATAATAATAATAATAATAATAATAATAATAATAATAATAATAATAATAACAATATCAATAACAATAACAATAATAATAATAACAACACCCCCTTAGCCTGTACCACCTGAACAAGTAAGTCAGTATCACTCCCACTATGACATATAATTTCTCCATGTTAATATATGCTAATGCTGTAAATGCCATAAATTTACATACATGAAGACACATCAGGTGTGTGTGTGTGTGTGTGTGTGTGTGTGTGTGTGTGTGTGAGGTGTTCGCTCACCTTAATTATCTCACTTACCTGTTCCTTTTTAATCTACCTCTTGGTCTGGCTGTGTGTCTGTCTATTTATCTGTTTATGAGTCTATCATTCTCTCTATTTATGTGTTTATCACGATGGAAGAAGGAGAGAGGGAGGTGAGAGAGAAGGAAACGGAGGAGGGGAGGAGAGGAAGAAGGAAAGGGAGGTGAGAATGGTGAGAGGGGAGGAAGGTGAGAACCAATCACCGCCCCCGGGACCACAGGAGAGGAGGTTCAAGTGACCAATAAGAGCACGAAATATAGGACAATAACTGACCAATCACAGACAGCAATAGATTGATAATTACCCAATAAGAGTTCTCCGCGTAGTGAGACAATAACCAATCAGGGGTGTCATAGGGGACAATATCCGACCAATGAGAAGCTCTGGCGCAATAACAAGCCAAATAAGAATCGGAGGTTTTAATCAGAGGAGAAATTTACCAATAAGGAGATGAATTGGTGATGGAAATGGACCAATAGCAGCAACAGAAATGGAAATAACTAGTTTGTATCTGTGCCTTAGGTTAAGTCAGTCTGAGGAATTCTCATATCTTCAATTAAGTAAAAAAAAAAATGACATCAAAACATTTCAGAATGCATCATTGTGTCGAGTATTAACTAAATCCACTGGAAATTTCTTACATATCCATAAATAAATAAAACTAGCTTAAGAATCTGTTAAAGTCCCTCTTTGGACCGTAGCTCAAGAGTCATTATTTAGGTACAAGAAACATGGACTAAAACAGGAGTGGCGGGAGGCTGGAGAGCTCGTCAAATAGCCCAATTAACCTTGCCTCTGAGTCACATTAATTAGTGGAGGAAGTAGAGAACAAACCAGGTAGGCCCCGCTGCCCCCTAAGGCACCTGCACAGTTAATTAAGCCACAACAGGTGAGCCTCGGGTGTGTTTTACCTGGGCCGGTACACCAGGGTAATTCCCCAAGGGTCCTTCACCACTAGAGGTCCTCCTGTGATTCTTTCATGTCTCTTCTTCTTCTTCTTCTTCTTCTTCTTCTTCTTCTTCCCCAAACGTAACAGAAAGTTTGGTTGGGCGTCACTAGAAAACACAATACCTTCCCACTACCTCATCAGAGACCCATCCATGTAACCACACACACACACACACACACACACACTACTACTACTACTTTGCTGTCATTCGGAATCGAGGAAGACGATCTTTCAGCTATGATACAAGGATATGAATTATTAAGGATGTCACCTAGGTTGGTGAGTTTTAAGGTGACTAAAGATGCCGATACGGAACCGGCAGAGCCGTTCACAGATGTTGCACATGTGGATGGCTCCAACTAGTGCGGCAGGGGTGGCGGTAGCGTCTTTTCGACGTTGGCGCTTGTCTGCCTCGGTTTGCAGTCGGGCTAACTCGAAAGTATTGACACCTTCGCATGTGGTGCTTCTCCAAGCGTTATAGTGTGGAGTGATCGTCTGCAAGGTATGGGGGATCGATTTGGCACTTTTTCAGGTTTGTCTTAAGATTATCCTTATACCTTTTCAGTTGCGCACCAGCGCTACGGTTACTATTCGTTAGGTGATTGTAAAGTAGCTGCTTTGACAGTCTACTGTCGACCATGCAGGTAACAGGGGCAGTCCAACATAGTTGTTCATGGATAATGGTAGCCTCGATGTTCCTACAGTTGGTGTCAGCGAGAATACTGGTATTTGTTCTCTTGTCTTCCCAGCAAACTCGGAGGATGGAACGTAGACTACGTTGGTGAAAGTTTACAAGTGCCTTGAGGTGCCTCCTGTATTTAACCCATGTCTCACTGCTATATAGCAGGGCGGGAGGACCACTGCTCGATATACGTATAACTTTGTAGATAATTTCAGCTCCCTACAGTTGAAGACACGGTTTCGGAGTCTGCCAAAGGCTTGAGATGTACATATGATCCGATGTTGAATCTTTTCACCGATGTCCGCGGTGGTGGACAGGTGGGAGCCGAGATATAGAAAGTGGGTAATATTAGAGAGGGTAGTACCATTAAGCTGGATGGATGGTGGAGGTGTGGCTGAACCAGGGGCAGGGAAGAATTCAGACTGGGTGTCGTTGTGCAGGACACTGCCGTTCATGCCATCGTGGAGTTGCCTCACAATGGAAATGAATTTTGGTGGGCAGCCAAAACGGCTGAGGGTCCACCAGAGTGCTTCCCTGTTGACCGAGTCGAAGGCCCTGGTTAGGTCGATAAAGGCCATGTACAGGTTACGACGCTGTTCTCTGCCCTTTTCCTGTGTCTGGAAGGCAACAAAGATCATGTCAGTGGTGCCACGTGATGGTCTAAAGCCACATTGAGATTCTGGGAGGAAGTTTTCCGCCTCAGGTAGTAGTCTGTTTAGGAGGACTCAGGCGATAATCTTGCCAGCTACGAACAGTAGCGAGATCCCGCGGTCGTTGCCACAGTCTGACCGGTCTCCCTTGTTCTTATAAATATTGACGATGGAGGTGTCTTTAAGAGCTTGGGGGATTTCCTCCTTTACCCATATATTCTCCAGGAGAGAGTGGAGACGGCTGGTAAGCAGAGGTCCTACTGCTTTATACACCTCGGCTGGGATTCCACCAGGCCCTGAGGCTTTGCTATTTTTCATCTGTTTGATGGCAGTAGCCACATCATCCAGGGATGAAGGATAGCTGAGGTGGGTCAGCTCTGGATGCTGAGGGACCTACTGGGTAGTCAGGACATCCATATCGGTGTTTCAGTTGAGCAGCGAATGGTAGTGCTCTTTCCAGCGCTGACGGGTGTTCTCTTCACCTTTAATTCGGGAGTTACCGTCGGATGAGCGGTGGGGGGCAGTGCCGTGAGTGAATGGCCCATAAAATGTTTTAGCGGAATTGAAAAATTCGCGCATCTTGTGCTGGTCTGCTTTAATTTTAAACCAGTCGTTCTTTAGATTGCGAAGTTCCCGCTGGGCTGCCGCTTTCTTCTTGCGGAAGGTATCAGCTTTGTTCCGAGACTGAGGGTTGTTCTGCCAGTCAGTTAAGACAGCACGTTTATCATCGACGAGTACATTGAATGCCGGGTTATTTTCATCAAATCAGTCCTCGTATATTCTTTTGACCTGGTCGAGGGTCTCTCTGGAGGTTTTCGTCACGATAGTGTCGACAATACTCCATTCCACATTGGAATTTGGGTTGTTTGTTGTCGGGTTGTTTATTGGCCCAAGTTCGAGCTGCTCTCTGAAATCGTGTGCTACCACTGGCTCCTCCAGACGCTTTGTATTAAAACCAAGAAGGCTTGTTGCCTTCGCCGTTTTGGGGCGACATGAAGTGAGAGCTTAACTCTGATGAGCCGGGTGATGAAGACATCTCGGCGATCTCTTTCTCTGACAATGAAGTAGTCAATGATATGCCAGTATTTGGATCATGGGTGTTGCCACGAACCCTTGAACTTGTCGGCCTGCCTAAACAAGGTATCGGTGATAGTGAGGTTATGTTCAGCACACTTGCTGAGGAGGAGTAGGCCGTTGAGATTACACTTGCCGAGTCCATTTTTTCCTATGATTCCCTGCCAAATGTCAGCATCTCTACCAACTTGGGCATTGAAGTCACCTAGGAGCACAACCTTGTCTTCTCTGGGGATAGAGGTTAGCACTCTGTCGAGGTCGGCATAAAAGTCCTCCTTAATGTCATCCTTGGCATCCAGTGTTGGGGTGTATGCACTGAGGAAGAAGGCATGACGTGAGTAGTTCAGTGGGACTCTGAGCGTCATGAGGCGCTCGTTGATCCAAACAGGCATTTCAGTTAACCTGTGCAGGATGTGTTGGCAGATGGCAAAGCCAACTCCATAAATGTGGTTTCTCTCCGCAACAGGCTTTCCCTTCTAGAAGAAGGTATAGCCAGACCCCTGTTTTGTGAGTCGACCCTCGTCTGGGAGCCGGGACTCACTAATGGCTGCTATGTCGATGTTATACCTAGCCAACTCTGGTGTACAAGGGTAGTTCTTCTTTCAGGACTTGCATTTGTGCCAATATCCAGAAGGGTCCTGACAACGGCTATAAGAGGTTGTATGGTTTGTTCTTGTTTGGATCTGTGATTTTGGTTGTGTTTTCGACCGCATAAGGATGACCTCACTGGAGGCGGTTGCCTAGTCAGGTTGGTTATTTAGGCAGGCTATGTTTAGGGCACCTTTTCTAGCCCCCTCCTCATGTGGGGTCAACAAGTGGATCCTCGATAGGGCTGCTCAGTCGCATAGACAGGACCGGATTGCACTGCTGCCTAGATCCCAGTGCCTAAACGACCATCTTATCTGTGCTGCCCATGTGGAGAGTTGTGACTAGAGACTCCTGGCAGTCATCTCTGCCTGTCCCCATCGCCATAGGACATTTGGGGTATAGGGGTTTTGATGATGATGAGAGGTATGATGAGCTGGATTATGACTGCATGTGAGTTGATTTATGTGGTGAGGCAGGAGCGCAGGCTGTAACCACACATCTTGGCTCTCCCTTTTCCTGATCTAGTGGTGCAAGTGTTGCAACGACTGGGCAGAGGGAGAGTTACAGTGGGCTGCCGATAGCCCAGTTTGTTGGGTTTCGCTTTTGTAGCCTGTCCTTTAGGCATTGCTTTCTTCCGCCGATGTAGTCGTTGGGTTCCCATGTTGGTCACCTCTTCCGCCTACACCGCCGTTGGGGTCTTGTTGGAGCTCTGTAAGCAAGTGTGCCTGATGTGGGGCTGCACCGCAGATTTTATGTTCGGGGTCTTACTGCTGTAGCCTAATACCTACCACGGTTAATCTGCAAGGCAGTGGGGCAGTGGTTGGTAGGCACCAGGACGTGTCTACATGCCAGTGGGCCTATGCGTCGTTCCTCTGGGGCTCACTGCTACTCCGAGATCCCTTGCTGGTCTAGGCTGGGCCCATGAAGCGCCCAGTTACCGTGTGTTGCCACGAGGAGGCACAGCAGGAGTCTTGGTGGTGAAGAGGCTGTATACTCGCAGCAGAAGATTTAGCCAAGTTGCTTCCCTGTTCGCCACGAGGGCTAGCCAGCTGCGGTAGCTGAAGGTGAGAGGAAGCAAGCAATGCTTGCACCTTAACACTAACATAATGCTGCCACACTATACGCATTACACCACCCTGTGTGCGCACACACACACACACACACACACACAGCCAAACCGAGTCTGTTTGGCCTTGCCCCCTCCCCCTGCTATATCCCAACGTCCTACCAGCCTTACTACACCGGGATCTATTCAGCAAAACATTCTAGTGATTAGTGAACGATTAATTACCGAGCAGTGTTCCTATAGTGCACTCAAGGAAAAGCACAAAAGCACAGCAGTGTAATACTGAGTGTGACTGGACCCGACCTAACCTGACCTCACCTCCCGGCTTTACCTGACCTCACCTCACGGCGTCTACTGACCTAATCTGAAGGCTGGAGCACACCTGCATCGCCCTAAACTACTGTCCTGGCCACGTGGCCACACACCTGCAACCACCAGTGAGACAAGACATGCCCTGTAGGGGCTCTGGGTTTTGGCGTGCAGGCCGAGCCGGTTGGCCCTGCACCCTGGTATGTCCCAACGTCCTACCAGCCTCACTACACCGGGACTTTCTCAGCAAAACATTCAAGTGATCAGTGCAATAAGTGATTATCATACAGTACTCCGATAGTGCATCCCAAGGAAAAGTCAGACAGTGGGCACTTTATCGGTCACCTTCAAAGTGCCAGTGACAAGGACCACCGCGGTGTTTACATATATCGTAAAACTGTGTCGGCGACCCCAAGCGCCAGGGACAAGGACCCACGGTCTTCACGACTGACAAATATTAACAGATGTCTACCAGTGTCAGTGGCCCTCAAAGTGCCGCCAGTGAGTTTATGGCCACCGGAAACAAACACTTCCGTCCGCCCACAACAGATATCAACAGATGGCCACCAATCACTTACTCCCGACGCACTCTGTACCATCTAAAGCGTGGGAACGGTTATCCTGATGGCAATGTTATCGCGCGACTCAAGTCACTGAACATATTCCACGCGCGTAGCCGTAGACAAGGCCGTCATACACATAAGCCCATTAGAACCGTAACCTCCACTAGGAAACCGGAGAAACTCACCCCTGACAGACCGTACCATTACACTGAAGTTCCACGGATATCGTATGATCTCCCGTCTCTACTGCTATCCAACGTCACTTCCCTAGCTAACAAGTTGAACGAGCTGGCAACTACAGTCAGGTCAGCCGCGGCGAGCGTCGTTGCCATATGTGAGGCTTGGCAAATTATGCCTGAAACGTGTCATATTGAGGGATATCAACTCTTTCATCACCTTCGTTCACATAGACGCGGAGGGGGCGTTGCCCTCTTCTGTCAAGATGACCTACGCCCATCACGCCTGGATGTTCAAGTCCCAGCAGATGTGGAAGCATTTTGGGTACGTGTTGTGCCACGGGCCCACCCGCGCCACACTGCTTCTATCATAATCTGTGTGGTATACCATCCGCCTAGCTCACCCACCAGAGACACTCTTATCAATCATCTCATTACCACCTCAGACCATCTCAGAGTTAGGTACCCATGTGCCAAGTTAGTATTATGCGGGGATTATAATGAAATTGACACCACTGATATCCAGGACCAGCTGTCACTATCACAAGTTGTGAACTTCCCCACACACGGTCAAAATACCCTTGACCTTATCTTAACCGACTTAGCGGACCAGTACCAACCACCTCAACCAATGCCTCCTATCGGGTGTAGCACACACCTATCAGTGCTCTGGTCCCCAGCTGCCACTCCCACTCAAGTACAGAGACCCTACATCAGGACCTACAGGTCGATTACTGACTCTGCAGTGCGCCTCTTCGGGCAGTGGATAGTTCACCATCCCTGGACTGAAGTACTTAGCGTGGATGACGTGGAAACCAAATGGAAAAATTATACCAACACCACCACGGAAGCTCACCACCACTCCTTCCCCGAGAAGTCCGTCAGATCTCACCCAGCTGACTTGCCCTTGATCACACCTCGGATCAAAAGACTTATGCAACAGAGAGACAGAGCCTTTTATCTCAATGACCACATCCGCTACAGGTCCCTTCGCAACCGAGTCATCCTCTAAATACGCACTGAAGCAGACCAACATCAGTCAATGGTATGGTAAGCTTAAAGAACTCTGTGGACTAAACAACAAGACACACCCCCTCCCCTTCCTTAGCCATCTCACTAATGTTGACGCAGCTGAGCAATGAAATAACCATTTCGCTACTATATGCCAGACGCTCCCCCGACTTGACACAACCACTCTCCCTGCTTACCTACCAGCCCCCCTTCCCACTGACTTAGTAGAAGAATTTGAAGTAGCAAAACGTCTGGACAAACTAAAGTTAAAACGCTCTACCACCCCCATTGACTTACCAATGAAACTCTTCAAGGAGTTCTCCCCGGGCCTTGCTAAACCCTGCTCCATCATCATAGCTCTCTCAGTCAAGCTAGATGCCCAGCTGACTGGAAGACTCTTATGTCACCAGTGCCCCAATTGCCAGCCACAATCCTTAAATCGCTACGACCTATTGCAATCACCCCAATGCACAGCCCTAATCTGTGAAAGTTTTGTGTTCGACTGAAGCATGCTGATATTGCAAGGAGTCGTAGACCCTCAACAATTTGGCAATATAGCTTCCTCCACCACTCACTGTCTTTGTCGCTTTTCGATTACATATACCGCCATCTCGAGAAACGAGCCAGCGTCTGTAGCTGCTTCTCAGCCTGGCCCAGTTTCACCTAAAGCATTCGGCCTAGTCAAACCTGGCTATAATCATCAACAAAGCTATTGACCTCGGGCTTCGGAGAATCACCATATTTGGGCTTCCTCAATGACGAAAGCCAAGCTGTACGCTTCGAGGGGGATGTCTACCTTTCAGTCACTCACCTGTGTCCCCAAGAGCACCAAGATACGTGGACTACTCCTGCTTCCTATACCATCAATGATGCCCTAAGAGAAACCCTGCTCGCTGGAAATATGTCACGACGACTCCACCATTGGGATCAGCGTCCATGAATTCCGCTCCCGACTACCGCCCTTCAGGATTTCTTGAACGATTCTCCAGACTGGCCTGCTAACCACGTCTCACCAACAACCGCTCACCATCAACCGCTGCAAGACCATGGTTATACACATCAACCTCTCCTCCGACATTGTCACCTCCTTCCATTACTTTAGGTCGAACACCTCCAGGTTGTAGATTCACAGGCTCCTCAACTCTTGCAGACAATAAACTAAATTGGAAACCACCACGTCAGTGAAGTTGTCAAATCATCCAGCCAGTTTCCGTCTCCACCTCCTCCGCCCGACTCAGTCCCTCGGGAGTTCCTGCCCGAGCTCCTCAGTGTTTACTCAACATTCTGCTTCCCAAGCTCACCTATGCCTCCCTACCTGGTCTTCCTCTAAATGCCACACAACGTAAACACCTAGAAAAAAATTACAAAAGAGGACATGCAAGATTCTCTCCTTCTACTCACACTTATCCAGAAGCGCTCCAACACACTAACCCTTTCGACTCTACTGACCATCACCTCATCTGCCAAATTTGGTAGAAACTTCTGCACCATCCTCGACACCGGCTCCTACTGCTACCTGAGATCCTAATACGAATTGCTATTCGACACCACAACCTGCATCCAGCCCGCGTGCACGAACTGATCGCTATAAAACAGCCCAGTCCCAACCATTGTAAAATTTATCAATAACCTTAATAAACTGAATAATATTCCTCCCAGTAAATACTACTTCTTGCACCCTGTCACATATATACGAAATGCTAGTTTGAGCTTTTCCCCATCTAAGTTATTATATGTCTTATTTATATCACTTATGTTGTTGTACATGTTATTTGTAAATCAAGAGCCCATTCCTGATTACCTTGGCTTTAACATATTTTCAGCCTTCTGGCTGCCAAAATGATTTCAATAAACCGTTAAATTATTATTATTATTATTATTTATTCACACACACACACACACACACACTACATATCACACATTCCAAGAAGCCAAATAATGAGGTGGAATATAAAGCACGAACCATTTCTGACGAAACTTCTAACAAAAGACTAACGCCAAGTTGGGTGAGGTTGGGGAAGAAGAGGTGGAGGAGGGGGGAGGAACTGGTGCACCCCCACATAAGGACGGACAACTTACAGCTAAAATCGGAAATATCTGAGTGGCAGAAGACATACAGGAAACTATTGTGGAAAGTTTACAAGTAGAAAGTTGTGGCTGAGAGGGGAGAATGGTGTTCTTTCGAGCGGCTATCTTGAGGGAGAGATAGTTCAACCAGAGAGATAGATGAGAGATCTTTTATATTGCTTGTGTGTATCTAAAAGGGGGTCTCCATCATTGTGTGTGTTGAGAGTATGTAAAGCCTGTGTATGCCTGTATATACGACCACCACCACAATACATCTACGCTCATGGATATCCCAACACCGCTATTGAGAGAGATTTTTGCATGAGGAAGATTGCAAATTCATGTGCAACAAATATTGGTGAATTCATTTTTTTACTTTTTATTTAGAGATTTTTGGTGTTGATGCTGGAGTATTGTATGAATATCTGAATAGCCTGATTGACTTACTTTATGCAACCACCAGTACAGTTTACTCAGGTGGTGGTGGTGGCGGTGGTGGTGATAGAAGTAGTAGTAGTAGTAGTAGTAATTGTTAAGATAGTAATAGTTATAGTAACAGTACACACGTATTAACTAATGTTAATCATGTCACGTTTAATAATAAACTCAGAGACACACACACCGCCTCTGCTCACACTAAACACTTTAAACTCACATGATCACTCCAGCAAACAAGACTGAGCTGACCCCCAGAACACGCTCAAGATTTTCTCCTTGACAACTAGAGAAACAAAATGAGACTGAAAGACTATATATATATTTGTAACCGGTCGGAATTACTGGACTTTAATTTCCTTGACTTGGGGTTTATTAAAGATTATTAGATGGTAATTGCAGTGGAAGCGCCCTTTGAGAAATCCCGAACCAGCACAAGAACACTTAAATTTACTAAACAAAATGAATTGTCCGTGACCCGTGGAAGGATAGCGTCTGTGACTGGGATGAATGAGACACACTGTAAAATATACACTTATATTCCTCCAACACTACAAACACAATCAAATAATGGTACACCAATATGCGTACCTCTTACCTGAACTTAAAATACTACTCTGGGGAATAAAAGTTATACATGATGTTGAAATTATTAGAACCTCAGGCAATGCCTCATTAGAGGATAATAAGTTTAAAGTATTAAGAAATGTTGCTTGCACACATGAACCAGGCCTTAAGGGCTTTCAACAAAATATCAATCACTGAGAAAATGGTATTAAAAAAATAAGAAATTAATAACTCTACAATGAATAGGCCTTCAGGGCACTCACCAAAATTATATCCAGCACTGAGAAAATGGTATAAAATCAGAGCTTATACCCACCCTGAATAGGCCTTCAGGGCGCTCAACAAATTATATTATCCCAACAGATACACACCTCCTAACCTTAACTTAAACACTACTCTGGGGAACAAAGGTTATACCTGAGATTGAGATTATAAAGAAATATTAAATGCACACAGCACATTAGTAACTGAAAATAGTATTAACTACACACAAAATATTGTCACTATTATTAAGAAATTACTGAGTCCACCAATACCCGTGAACCATGCTCTAACCTAACACACACAGATTCCACCTGCACTCCTTGGTCGTTTAAGACACAACCAACAGGCACCCATAGTTTAAGGCCCCAAATCAGCCTTTCTCCCACCTTGGAAGTGCCTCCGCTCCACTGACTTTTGGTCCCAGTGTGCGACCCTGTGTCCTCAGCTGGCTTCACTTTACCCCCAGTACATCCATGAGCGGAAGGGTAGGCCAATCAGAGCATGACAGTTGAGGGAAGCTTTGGCTTCCCGTTAGCAGAAGGGTTTCACTAAGCTGCAGATATGTGGTAGTGTGTGAGCCGAGGTAGAGGAAATGATGACCCCAACGATTGTCCGTCGTCAGCTGGGCACCGAACAGCTAGATTCACTCAAAGATCGCTGATACCCTGCTAAACGTGACAGGCCTACAGTGATCGGTCCAACAGCGACAATCGCCAATCCTCAATCATCAGCGGCAGTCTCAAACGGCAGTCAATCTCTCTCAGTCACCACTCTCGCAGTCAATTTCGCAGTCAGTGGGTTCTGGCGAAACCCTGAAATGAACTCACTGTTAGCTCTTGTTAACTTTACCTGCCCTATCTAAACCCTGTCTGAGATCGAATGAGACTTAATTGTTTACTGCAATAGCACAACACAGGTGACTAGGCCACGTGACTATTTCTGTGAAGGACGCGCAGGGACGTCTTGTTGGTTCGAATGCTTTAGCGTTACTCGAAGCTAACCAGCCTCGTGTCTCTCAAGGCGTCAGCTAGGCCTACGTGACATATTTTCCGCCTAACTAATAACTCCTTGGGACACCCGTAACATTATTCAAATTGATAGATCTATAATAATTTCAAATTCAATAATAGTCCCTTAACTTCATGAATCGCATCATTATTAATTCGGCAAATTACATTTAATATCATATGAGCCTAGTTCACAACCTCTCACTATGTGCGAGGAACGCTCTCTTCCCTCAGACGACCTTGAAAACTCAGTATATATATATATATATATATATAAATATATATATATATATATATATATATATATATATATATATATATATATATATATATATATATATATATATATATATATATATATATAAATTGTTGAAAGAATTAGAGACCGCGATAAGTTATGTAGACCGAGCTACCCATCACTACCACCACCCACCCAACCACCACCCGCCACCCACCCACCCACCACCAACCACCACCCACCCACCACCACCCACCACCACCACCCACCACCACCGTCACCACAACCACCACACCGCCGACCCACCCACCCGACCCACCACCGTCAAACCCAGCCACCACCACCGCCACCCACCACCCACCCCACCATCCCACAGCCCAACCCACCATCACCACCATCACCATCCACAACCCAGCCACCACCACCACCCACCCCTGCCCACCATCCTGACCCCAACCACCACCACCCACCAACCACCAATCACAACTCACCCCACCACCATCCACAACCATCATCCACCCACCCACCCCACCACCAACCACCATCCACAGCCCAGCCACCACCCGCCCACCCCACCCACCAGCATCACAGCCCAGCCACCACCACCACCACACCCACCAACCACCACCACCACCCACAACCCAGCCACCACCACCCACCCACCCACCCACCACCACCACCCACCCACCACCATCACAATACTAACAATAATATCAGTATCCACATTGGCACCAATTGTCTCACCCAACACACTTCTCCGGCATCCTCACCGTCACCACACACAGCGTGAAGCCTGAGTGTGTGTGTGTGTGTGTGTGTGTGTGTGTGTGTGTGGAGTGTGTGTGTAGTTTATAATATTTCCTTTCCTCTTTCTCTTTCTTTCAATTTCCTCCACTCATCCTCCCTTTCCTTTCCATCATTCTCTCTCATCTCTCTCCCTCCCTCTATCCTTCTCTCCCTCCCCCCTTCTTCCCTCTCCTCCACTCTCTCCCTTCTCTTTCCCTCACTCTCTCCTTCTCTTTCCCTCCTCTATCACCTCTCTCTCCCTCTCCTCTCTCCTCTCTCCCTCCTCTACTTCTCTCTCTCCTCTATCCTTCTCTCTCCCCTCACTGTCTTCCCCTCTCCTCCTCTCTTCTTCCCTCTCTCCCCTCACTCCTCCTTCTCTCTCCTTCATTCTTCCCTCTCCCTTACTCCTCTCTTCTCTCTCCCTCTCCCTCTATCCCTCTCTCCCTCCTCCTATCACTTCTCCTCCTCCCCCCTCTTCCCTCTCCCTCACTCTATCCTTCTCCTCCCTCACCCCTTCTTCTCTCCCTCTCTGTCCTTCCTCCTCCCCCCCCCCTCTTCCCTCTCCCCTCACTCTATCACTTCTCCTCCCCTCACCCCCCTCTCTCCTCCTTCTCCTCCTCCTTCACCTTCTTCCCTCCCTTACTCTCCTTCTCTCTCCCCTCCCTCTATCTTCTCTCTCCCTCACTCTGTCACTTCTCCTCTATCCTTCTCTCCCTCCTCTATCTCCTCCTCCCTCACCCCCCTCTTCCTCTCCCTCACTCTATCACTTCTCTCTCCCTCAGCCCCCTCTTCTCCTCCTCATCTATCACTTCTCTCTCCTTCACCCCCTTCTTCCTCCTTCCTTACTCTATCACTTCTCTCTCTCACTCTCTCTTCTCTCTCCCTCACTCTATCCTTCTCCTCCTTCCCCCCTCTTCCCTCTCCCTCCTCTATCCTTCTCCTCCCCCTCACCCCTTCTTCTCTCTCCCTCACTCTATCCTTCCTCCCTCCACCCCCTTCTTCCTCTCCTCATCTCCTTCTCCTCTCCCCCCTCTTCCCTCTCCCTCCTCTATCACTTCTCTCTCCCTCACCCCCTTCTTCCTCTCCTTCTCTCTATTACTTCTTTCTCCTCACCCCCTTCTTCCCTCTCCCTCACTCTCTCACTTCTCTCCCCTCTTCCCTCTCCCTCACTCCTCCTTCTCCCTCACCTTTTCTTCCCTCTCCTCCTCTATCCTTCTCTCCCTCACCTTTCTTCCTCTCCCTCCTATCCCTTCTCTCCTCTATTGTTCCCTCTCCCACCATCTTCTCTCTCCCTCACCCCCTTCTTCCCTCTCCCTCACTCTATCACTTCTCTCCCTCTCCCCTTTCTTCCTCTCCTCACTCTATCTCTCTCTCCCTCCTTTCTTCCTCTCCTCCTCTATCCTTCTCTCTCCCTCACCCCTTCTTCCCTCTCCTCCCTCTCTATCCACTTCTCTCTCCCTCACCCCCTTCTTCCCTCTCCCCTCCTCTGTCCTTCTCTCTCCCCTCACCTTTCTTCCCTCTCCCTCCCTCTATCCACTTCTCTCTCCCTCACCCCTTCTTCCCTCCCCTCACTCTATCCTTCTCTCTCCCCTCACCCCCATCTTCCCTCTCCCCTCCTCTATCCTTCTCTCCCCTCACCCCTTTCTTCCTCTCCCTCCTCCCTATCCCTTCTCTCCCCACCCCCTTCTTCCCTCTCCCCTCACTCTATCCTTCTCTCTCCCCTCACCCCCCTCTTCCCTCTCCTTCCTCTATCACTTCTTCTCCCCTCCCCCTTCTTCCTCTCTCCCCTCCTCTCTCTACTTCTCTCTCCTTACCCTTCTTCCTCTCCTCCTCCTATCACTTCTCTCTCCCCTCACCCCTTCTTCCTCTCCCTCCTCTATCCTTCTCTCTCCCTCACCCCTTTCTTCCTCTCCTCACTCTATCACTTCTCTCTCCCCCCCCTTTCTTCCCTCTCCCTCTCTATCACTTCTCTCTCCCTCCCTCCTATCCTTCTCTCTCCCCTCACCCCTTCTTCCCTCTCCTTCACTCTATTCTTCTTCTCCCTCACCCCCTTCTTCCCTCTCTCACTCCTTCCTCCCCTCACCCCTTCTTCCTCTCCCTCACTCTTCCTTCTCTCTCTCCCTCACCCCTTTCTTCCCTCTCCCCTCCCTCTATCCTTCTCTCTCCCCTCACCCCTTTCTTCCTCTCCCTCACTCTGTCACTTCTCTCCCTCACCCCCCCTTCTTCCCTCTCCCTCACTCTATCACTTCTCTCTCCCTCCCCCCTTCTTCCCTCTCTCCTCTCCTCCCTTCTCTCTCCCTCACCCCTTTCTTCCTCTCTCCTCACTCTTCCCTTCTCTCTCCCTCCCCCTTTCTTCTCTCCCCTCCTCTATCCTTCTCTCCCTCACCTTTCTTCTCTCTCACTCTATCCTTCTCTCTCCCTCACCTTCTTCCCTCTCCCCTCACTCTCCTTCTCTCTCTCACCCTTCTTCCTCTCCCTCCTCTCTCTTCTCTCTCCCTCACCCCTTTCTTCCCTCTCCCTCACTCTCTCCTTCTCTCTCCCTCCCCCTTCTTCCTTCTCCCTCCTCTATCCTTCTCTCTCCCCTCCTCTCTCCTTCTCTCTCCTCACCTTCTTCCCTCTCCCCTCCTCTCCTTCTCCTCTTTTTCTCCTCACTCTATCCTTCTCTCCTCACCTTCTTCCTTCTCCTCCTCTGTTCTTCTCTCTCCTCACTCTCTCCTTCTCTCTCCCTCACCCCTTCCCTCTCCCTCCTCTATCTTCTCTCTCCCTCACCCCTTCTTCCCTCTCCCTCACTCTATCCTTCTCTCTCCCTCCCCCTTCTTCCTCTCCTCCCTCTATCACTTCTCTCTCCCCTCACCCCCTTCTTCTCTCTCCCCTCCTCTATCCTTCTCCCCTCCCCTTCTTCTCTCTCCCTCCTCTATCCTTCTCTCTCCCCTCCTTGTTCTTCCTCTCCTCCTCTATCACTTCTCTCTCCCTCACCCCTTTCTTCCCTCTCCTCCTCTATCCTTCTCTCTCCCCTCACCCCTTCTTCTCCTCCTCTGTCTCTCTCCCTCCTCTCTCCTTCTCTCTCCCTCACCCCCTTCTTCCCTCTCTCCTCTGCTCACTTCTCTCTCCCTCTTCCCCTTCTTCCTTCACTCTATCTCTTCTCTCTCCCTCACCCCCTTCTTCCTCTCCCTCACTCTGTCCTTCTCTCTCCTCACCCCTTCTTCTCCTCTCCTCCTCTTTCACTTCTCCCTCCCTCACCCCTTCTTCTCTCTCCCTCCTCTATCTTCTCTCTCCCTCCTTCTTCTCTCTCCTCCTCTCACTTCTCTCTCCCTCACCCCTTCTTCTCTCTCCCTCTATCCTTCTCTCTCTCACCTTCTTCTCTCTCCCTCCTCTGTCCCTTCTCTCCCTCCCCCTTTCTTCCTCTCCCTCACTCTCACTTCTGTCTCCCCTCCACCTTCTTCTCTCTCCCTCCTTCTCTCCTTCTCTCTCCCTCACCCCTTCTTCTCTCCCCTCACTCTATCACTTCTCTCTCCCCTCACCTTCTTCCCTTTCCCTCCTCTATCCACTTCTCTCTCCTCACCCCCTTCTTCCTCCTCCTTCTCTCTCCTCCCCACCCCTTCTTCCTCCTCCTCTATCACTTCTCTCTCCCTCACCCCCTTTTCCTCCTCCTCTATCCCTTCTCCCTCCCTCCCTTCTTCTCTCCTCATCTTCTTTCTTCTCTCTCCTCCTCTCTCCTTCTCTCTCCTCTTCCTTCTTCTCTCTCCTCACTCTATCACTTCTCTCTCCTCACCCCCTTCTTCTCTCTCCCTCCTCTATCCTTCTCTCCTCTCCCCTTTCTTCCTCTCCCCTCACTCTATCCTCTCTCTCTCTCCCTCCCCTTCTTCTCTCCCTCACTCTCCCTTCTCTCTCCCTCACCCCTTCTTCCTCTCCCTCACTCTCCACTTCTCTCTCCCTCACCCCTTTCTTCCCTCTCCTCCTCTATCACTTCTGTCTCCCTCCCCCTTCTTCCCTCTCCCTCCTCTCTCACTTCTCTCTCCCCTCACCTTCTTCTCTCTCCCCTCCTCCTATCACTTCTGTCTCCCCTCCCCCCTCTCCCTCCTCTCTCCTTCTCTCCCCTCACCCCTTCTTCTCTCTCCCCTCCTCTCTCCTTCTCTCTCCCTCACCCCTTCTTCCTCCCCTCCTCTATCACTTCTCTCCCTCCCCCTTCTTCCCTCTCCCTCACTCTCTCCTTCTCTCTCCCTCACCCCTTCTTCCCTCTCCTCCTCTGTCACTTCTCTCTCCCTCACCCCTTCTTCCTCTCCCTCCTCTATCACTTCTCTCTCCCTCACCCCTCTTCCTCTCCCTTCTCTATCATTCTCTCTCCCTCACCCCGTCTTCCCTCTCCCTCCTCTATCCTTCTCTCTCCCCTCACCCCCTTCTTCCCTCTCCTCCTCTATCACTTCTCTCTCCCTCACCCCTTCTTCCCCTCCCTCACTCTCCCTTCTCTCTCCCTCACCCCCTTCTTCCCTCTCCTTACTCTATCCTTTCTCTCTCCCCTCACCCCCTTCTTCCCTCTCTCCTCTATCACCTTCTCTCTCCCTCACCTTTCTTCTCTCCCTCCTCTCCCTTCTCCCTCCCCCTTCTTCCCTCTCCCCTCCCTCTATCCCTTCTCTCTCCCTCACCCCTTTCTTCCCTCTCCCTCCCTCTGTCTTCTCTCTCCCCTCACCCCTCTTCCTCTCCCTCCTCTATCACTTCTCTCTCCCTCACCCTTCTTCTCTCTCCCCTCCCCTTCTTCCCTCCTCTCTCCACTTCTCTCTCCTCCTTCTTCCCCTCTCCTCCTCTATCACTTCTCTCTTCACCCCTTTCTTCCTCTCTCCTCTCCTTCTCTCTCCTCCTCCCCTCTTCCTCTCCCTCCTCTATCCTTCTCTCCCTCCCCCCTCTTCCCTCCCTCCTCCTATCTTCTCTCTCCCTCACCCCTTCTTCTCTCTCCTCCTCTCCTTCTCCCTCCCTCACCCCCTTCTTCTCTCTCCCTCCTCTATCACTTCTCTCTCCTCACCTTTCTTCCTCTCCTCACTCTATCCTTCTCCTCCCTCACCCCTTCTTCTCTCTCCCTCACTCTCTCCTTCTCTCCCTCACCCTTTCTTCCCTCTCCTTCTCTATCACTTCTCTCCCTCACCTTCTTCCCTCTCCCTCACTCTATCACTTCTCTCTCCCCTCACCCCTTCTTCCCTCTCCCCTCCCTCTCTCACCTTCTCTCTCCCTCACCCCTTCTTCCTCTCCCTCACTCTGTCACTTCTCTCTCCCTCACCCCTTCTTCCCCTCCTCACTCCCTTCCCTCTCCCTCACTCTATCACTTCTCTCTCCCTCCCCCTTCTTCCTCTCCTCACTCTATCCTTCTCTCTCCTCCCCCTTTCTTCCCTCTCCCTCCTCTCCTTCCCTCTCCTCCTCTGTCTTCTCTCCTCCCTTCTTCCTCTCCTCCTCTCTCTTCTCTCTCCCCTCACCCCCTTCTTCCCTCTCCCTCCTCTACCACTTCTCTCCCTCCCCCCTTCTTCCCTCTCCCTCCTCTCCTTCTCTCTCCTCTCTTACTTCTTCTCCCCTCACCTTCTTCCCTCTCCCTCACCCCTTCTTCCCCTCCTCTATCCTTCTCTCCCTCTGTACTTCATTCTCCCCTCCCCCCTTCTTCCCTCTCCCCTCCCCCCTTCTTCCTCTCCCCTCACCCCTTCTTCCTCTCCCCTCACTCTACTTCTCCCTCCTCCATTCTTCTCTCCCTCCTCTTCACTTCTCCCCTCCCTCACCCTTCTCTCCTCCTCTTCCTTCTCTCCCTCACCCCTTCTTCCTTCTCCCCTCCTCTCACTTCTCTCCTCCTCTCCTTCTCCTCCTCTCACCTCTATCTCTGTCCTTCTCTCTCCTCTCCTTCTCTCACTCTATCACTTCTCCCTCTCTCACTTCTCTCCTCTTCACTTCTCCCTCCTCTCACTTCTCTCCTCCTCTCACTTCTCTCCTCCTCTCCCTCTCCTCCTTCTTCTCCTCCTCTCACTTCTCTCCTCCCTCACTTCTCCCCTCCTCTCACTCTCCTCTTCTTCTCCTCTTCCTCCCTCCTCTCCTCCCCTCTTTCTTCTCTCCTCTATCACTTCTCCCCTCCTCTCCTTCTCCCCTCCTCTCCTTCTCTCCTCTCACTTCTCTCCTCCTCTTCTTCTCCCCTCCTCTCACTTCTCTCCTCCTATCACTTCTCCTCCTCTCCTTCTCTCCTCCTATCACTTCTCCTCCTCTCACTTCTCCCTCCTCTCCACTTCTCTCCCCTCTCCTTCTCTCCTCCTTACTTCTCCCCTCCTCTCACTTCTCTCCTCCTCCTTCTCCCCTCCTCTCACTTCTCTCCTCTATCACTTCTCCCCTCCTCTCACTTCTCCTCCTATCCTTCTCCCTCCTCTCACTTCTCTCCCCTCTCACTTCTCTCCTCCTCTCCTTCTCCCTCCTCACTTCTCTCTATCACTTCTCCCTCCTCTCACTTCTCTCCTCCTATCACTTCTCTCCCTCCTCCTCAATTCTCTATATCTTGTAGAAGCAGAAGAGGTTTTGTTTATCCTTGTCTACAAGATGGAACTTCCCAGATGAATAAAATAAAGAAGAAGACATCGTAATGACGGGGTTAATCGGCAATCAAACAATCAGAGTAGACACCACATATTTATTGAAATACAAACTTGATGTTAAATACAGAAGTTAAGTTGGCGGTTGTTCGGTATAGAATTAACAAACCGCATAGTTTAGATGTGCCAAAAATTGAGGTTAGTTGTGTGTGTGTGTGTGTCCGTTTGAGTTTTCGTTCGCTGGAGTTACCCATGAAATTTCAGTTTGGTTACAAAATCTCTCTCTCTCTCTCTCTCTCTCTCTCTCTCTCTCTCTCTCTCTCTCACACACACACACACAGAGTGACATTAGGAGGGGGCTCTATTGATCACTCTTCTACTATGCAAACACTAAATGTCACCCAAGTCGCTGGGATCGATCTCCTGTTAAGGGCGAATACTGGCGTGCGAGAGCCACCTCCTTGTCATGGTGAACTTTAACTATGGCGACGTCGACTGGAGAAATGAAACCACGTCAAGTACAAATAACCCCGCCATTCTTTTTATAGAAACTCTGAGTGACAATTTTCTGTGTGTTACTTTACTGGATCTCATCATAACTAACGACGAGGGTTATGGTGGACAATCTAGAACACCTAGCCCCCGTTGTACCAGTCACCACGTAACGTTGTTACTTGGTTCATGACAAAGCCAGGCCAAGGATAAAATATCATAGGGCAACACCCTGTCTGGCAACAAGGAGTGACAGTGAAGAATCCCTCTGATCAGCACTGGGCGTACAGTGATGCCACATACCTACAAGTTTCAAGATTTGTCTGGGACTTTTCACCATTGTTTAAAAAGACTGTTTTGGGCTGTCGTGATTGAAGATTGTGCAACTATCTAAGTGCCCTCAGCGAGTCCTTTATATACAGGGCTTCAGAAGGTTTGGTCACTCAGGAAAGCTACATCTCATCAGTGAGCAGGTTGACCGAAGACGTCAAGACCCAGCACTAAGCACTTTTGGTGAAGTGGACTCCCCGTCGTGAAGTGGACTCACCCGTCGTCATTTTGCAGCAAGTCTTGTGGTTGCTAAGCAACAGCACTCAAGGGAGCGGAGGAACTCTGCCCCGACCGACCTTGGGAGGGCAGCCTGAGGCAAACACCCCACCACACCCCACCTCCGCCTGAGATCAGCTGTACCAGTGGGAGGGACGATTGGCACCCGCCCACCCCACCCCACCTGAGACCAGCTGTGCCGTTTTCTATGCAGATGACCAACTCAGTCGATAGGTATTTAGTGATTCATTAAATATATACACACATTTACATAGTCGACGACATATCTTTACACTGATAGGACATCGTGTAAGTTATATCAATTGTTATAAAATGCCTTACTTATTTTCATAAGTATTTAATATCAGTTACTGTAAATGAGAGGCAAGTGTGTTGATATTTATGTAAGTCTTAGTATGACCCGATAGACGTTTAATGGATAAATTTTTAAAGTCATCGTCTTGGAACATTTCTGAATTGACGGAGCATTATATTGACGATTCATGTGTAGAAGACCCAGTTCAAGTTTCTACTGCAGAGACTAGATTAGTGGATGAGCCCGAAACACAGGCGCAGACACAGTTAAGCAGTTCTGTTA
>NW_024711051.1:0-20493 GCF_018991925.1 Homarus americanus | reverse complement strand
GATGCGACGAGGATGTCGTCAATGTAGACGGTGACAAAATCTAGGTCGCGAAGCATATGGTCCATGTACCTCTGGAAAGTTTGTGCTGCATTGCGTAGGCCAAAACTCATGAAAGTGTTCTCGAAGAGTCCAAACGGAGTGGTGATGGCTGTCTTCTGGGTATCTGCAGGTGCTACTGGGATCTGGTGGAAGGCACGCTCCAAGTCGATCTTCGAATAGATAGTCTTGCCATGAAGTTTGTGGTGAAAGTCCTGGACATGTGGAATAGGATACCTGTCAGGTTTGGTGACGAGATTGAGGGCTCTGTAGTCGCCACACACCCTCCACTCGCCGGGTGTTTGCTTAGGAACCATGTGAAGAGGCGATGCCCAGGGACTCCTTGAAGGGCGAATGATGCCGTCTTGCAGTAGTTTGTTGAATTCTACTTTGGCTGTGTTCAGGAGCTCAGGGCGCAGGCGGCGAGGGCGTAAAAAGACTGGTGGTCCTTTGGTTTCGATGTGGTGGAAAATTCCCCATGTAGGTGGTGGGGGTAGAGAGACTCGAGGTGAGAAAAGCTCCTTGAATTCGTCGAGCAGGGAGGAGAACTCGTTGGAAGGCGCAAGACAGGTGATAGTGTCGGTGTGTCTGGCACGAGAACCCTGGATCTTGCGTGCTGTAGGCTCATGGATGAGGCATAGATGACTTGGTTTGACGAGGAACTTGTGGAAGGTGAGGAAGTCGAAACCAAGGATGGGTTGAGACACGTCTGCTATCACGAATAACCAACGCAGAGTCTTGGGCAGACCGAGGTCTAAGGCGAGGGTGCGTACGCCGTAGGAGGCGATGGGGGTACTGTTGGCAGCGAACAGGTCATAAGAGGGTTGCTTTGACTTGTATTGTAGTGAGGGAGGGATGAGGCTGACCGATGAACCTGTGTCGATGAGGAACTTCTTGCCGGAGGTGCGGTCGGTGACGTGCAGTAATGATACCAGCAGAGGGTATATTTGTTGTGCTGGAGGCTGGCTGCTGTGCGTCGGGACTTGTAGGGCGTAGTGAGTGAGTCAGGAACTGGCACAACAGCGGGTATGGAGGAGCAGAACTGCTCAATGGTGTCCATCCTGCGGTTCAAAGTTTGCAACAGGTGCCTGATGTCTTGTGAGGTATTGCTCGGCTGAGGGGTGTTGACCCGACTTACAAGTTCAGTGGTAGGTACTGGTGTGGCCGTGGGGTTGTCCGTGGTGGCAAGGCGCTCAGCAGCGCATTCGTTGAAAATTCTGTCTGCCGCAGTTGCATACAGTTCTGGTGCCGTAGAGTAATCTACTGTGGACAGGATGTTGCGTACTTGTGTGGGTAGCTTTTGTGCGTGAAGCTGGCGCAGGATAGAGTCAGGAAGTCTGTCTGTGTGCCGGGAGTTCAACCTGCACATCTCCTCCCAGAGAAATCCCGGAGTTGAGTTTCCAAGGGAGATAGAAGATAGGTTCTGTAGGAGACTGGGGCGGGTCCGTTGGTAATGCGTTTTTAAGGCGTCCTGCAGAGTGGCGAATTTGTTGTTCGCTGGAGGGTTGGAGATGGTCTGTGAGACTTGTGTGGCGACTTCAGTGGGCAAGGAACAGAGCAGGGCGCCCTACTTTTGCTCGTCTGTAGCTGTAGAGCCGATGAGGGCTGCTTCCACATGAACTAACCAGTCCTCTACGTTGTGGATGAAGGTCGGTAGAGAGATCCGTCCGTCCATTCTTGCGGGAGTATGTCACACCTGTTAGGGAAGGATGAGGGATGGGTGCTTGTTCCGACCCCCTTCCGTGTTCACAATCTCCTGGGAGGGAGATGAACAGTTGCAGGGGATCTTCGGGACGAATACACTTTTTAGGGTGCAGGTCCTTAGGCCAGAACTAAAAAAACAAAAGAAAAATAGGAGAATAGGCAAAAGAGCTCAAACCACGTTTGGAATATCGCACAATAGTTGCTCTCCAGCTGTGATGTGGGTCACTCACACCGCCAATGGGGAGAACAGACTAATGCGTTATAAACCTTACGGTCGTGAGATGGTGTCGCTGTGGAGTAGTGGGGTAGCGAGTGTTCGTGTTCTGGGTAATAAGTTCTATATACAGGAGCGAACACAAACACCTGTATAATGTTTATAGGTTCTATTTACTGGACAAGAGATATGTACACAAGGGGAGTACCGCTCCTCAACCTGTCTGCTTGTCAACTGCTCTATAGACGACGTATGGCAAGTGATACATTAACAGCTTCCATACGTCGCCAGGCACATTAATTAAGCATGTGGGACATGGTAATTACATCGCCACACGCTGCTAGCTAGGCTGAATAAATAATATATATAAAGGGAGCACATACATAATATACATAGCATAATATATAATACAGCATACATAATATACATACAGCGAGTAGTGTAGGTAAGGCGGTTGGCCTAGGCTGGCAGCAGGCAGGACGATCTTCTCAGCTCCAGTAGTAAGGCAGCAGAAAGGAGTGTGGTATTCACGGCTCCAGGGGTCACCAATTGTAGCGTACTGTAATGGCCAGTTGTCAATTCTCTTTAGTTGTCTATTATCTCTTTGTATGGGCACACAAACGTACGTACATGTAGATATCTCCACTCAGGAATGAGGTAGGATAGAAACTCACGATGCGCTTTCTGTATATATATTGTTGTACAGCGCAGTGCTTAGGAGTAACTAGGTGAGGAGCTGTGAGAGATGTTGCTGGTCCAGTAGCCGAGTGTAGAATGGTCTCCCTGGATGTTGTTGTTGTTAAGATTGTCGGACCGTAGTCCGACACGGGCCTTTGCCTGTAGGCGGCCCGTTTCGTGGTTCCGGCTGGAGCTCCTGGAGCAGCAGACCGGATTAGGATTGGAGGTGATCCCACCTGCAGATTGGAAGGATACTGCAGGTTGCAGGTGTGAGCGGACCCCCTGATCAGTGGACGTTTACCACCAACCCCCACTCTTGGACGTGGTCAGTTTCGGAGTGGCGCGCCCCCCGAACTGGGGTCCGCATTTGCTGGGAGAGGATACTTTCTAAGCTATCTGGGTGGTGGGTATCGTGTGATGACCCGGAGTAGGTGGTGAATGTGGTCTGTGTGGGCCTTTCGGGTTAGAGTGGCCGCTGGTGTTGTGTGTGCTTCTTGGGAGATTTGAGTTCTGTTTCGGAGGCTTTGTGTGACTTTGCAGTCGAGGAGATAGTGTTCAAGTGGGTTGGCTGCTGGCTCCTGACAGTAGGTGCATTCCATGACGTCATTTCCGATCATCTGCCAGGAGCACTTGTACCCTAGTCGTAGTCGATGAAGGCTGACTTGGGTTTGTCTTGGAGTTTTCTTGTCAGCGAAAGGTGGTTCCCCTTTTGTAGCCGCCAGGTACCATTTGGCTGATTGGGAACCAGCGTTGAATGCGTGAAGGAAGCTCTTTTTGATGTGGAGCTTGCTAGTCTTTCTGAGGTGATTCTTGATCTGTTGCACGCTTGCTGGAACTTGGATGTGTACGCTACTAGAACGTGTAGCGGCCTTGGCTGCTTCGTCTGCCACGTCGTTTCCTCCGATCCCTACATGACTGGGAATCCAGTGTAAGACGACTGGGCGGTTTTGGCTTTGGAATTCCTGTAGCTGTGCGAGGATCGAGGTTATGATGTGGACGTTGTCTCTTGGTTGCTGTGTTGCAGCGCCTGCATGGCCGATTTCGAGTCCGTGTGAATTATGATGGACTTGTTGTGTTGTGTTGCAGCGTGTTGTAGGGCCTTTGAGATTGCTATCAGCTCTGTTTGTAGGGTGGAGCAGTCATTGGAAAGTCTCCATCGGAGGGTCTGACCTTGGGTGTAGAAGGCCGCTCCGGATCTATGATGTTTTGGGTCCACCGAGCCGTCTGTGAAGTATGATGCTGCATCAGCCGGTGTCTCGGTGCCTATGGCTTCGAGAGTTATTTTTTTGAGGTCCTCCTTCTGGAGGTTGGCTTTACTATCGCCTAGGTCGGTAAATTTGAATGTGGCTGGTGGAGGGCTCCATGGTGGAGGAACAACGTAACCATTGTCTCGTGTGTCTTGGTTGTTCTTGGCGAGTGTTTCTGCTTGCAGGTGTCGGATGACCTCGCTTGCCTCGTGCGACCAGGTGGCCCCTCGCACTCTGTGGTCGAGGTGGAGGGAGGCACTGATTCGAATTTTGGCAACTGTGGGCTTATCTGATCTACAGATTTTGGCGAGGAGACCGGCTGTCACCTGCTTGACTCGTACTGCCAGGGGTGGTAGTTCGGTTTCCATTTGCAAATTGCAGATTCTGGTCCACATGGGTGCTCCGAGCATGGTCCTGAGAGCATTATTTTGGATGACTTCTAGCTTGGCTATTTGGTCTTCTCTCAGTCCAATGAGTGCTGGAGCACTGTAATCTACCAGCGATCTGATGGCGGCCGTGTAGTAGGCTTTGAGCACATGGAGGTTTGCTCCTGCGGTTGTGCTGGTGAGCGACCTCATTATATTGTGTCTGCTCTTCGTCCTGTGCCTGAGATACTCGAGTTGCGGCTTGAAGGTGAGTTTCTGGTCGAACCAGATTCCAAGACACTGGTGGGTGTTGGTCCAGACTACCGGCGTGTTTTGTATGGAGAGCATCTTGTCTGGTGTGTCTGTGCTGATGGCCATCGCTTTCGACTTGGCTGGATTTATCTTGAGTCCAAGCCTGTTGCACTCCTCTTCTATAAGTTGGAGTGCGTGTTGCGTGTTGGCTAGTCTGTTTGATCCTCTTACTATAAGCTGTAAGTCGTCTGCATAGCATAGGAGCTTGGCTGTTTGTCTGAAAGGAAGTTTGACTAGATTTTCCATCAGGACATTGAACAGCATTGGACTGAGGATGCCTCCTTGTGGGGTTCCGTTTTCATGGACCCTGTAGCTTGAGGTTGCTCCCTGAAAGCGTACTCTTGCTTCTCTCTGTGTGAGGTAGTTCTGGATCCACCCCAGCAACCTTCCTTTGATGCCTTTTTCAGCGAGCGTCGTTGTAATGGCCAGTGGATTTGCTAGTTCGAAGGCCTTCTCCAGGTCGAGGAAGACCATCAGAGCTGGTTTGTAGTCCACTGTGCAGAGTATCTCGGCGATGTTGTTGCCTGTGCCGGTGTTCTCGGTGTAAGCAAAGATGTGAGGGTGTGGGCTTCCTACTTTCCACTTGAGTCGGTTGAGAGCCATTCTTTCTCCCGTCTTCGCTATGCAGCTGAGAAGGGAGATGGACCTCGGTTTGTCTGGTTCTCTGGGCTTCGGAATGGGCTGTATATTTGCCTTCTTCCATTCCGGTGGGAGTCTTTGTGCTGTCCACGAAGCATTGATGGCTTGTAGCAGAGCCTCGTGTCCGGCTGTACCGGCATGGGAAAGCATGGAGTAGGTTATCCTGTCGGCCCCTGGTGCTGTGTCCTTGCTTCGTTTTAGTGACTTCTGGAGTTCTTGCTGGTTGAAAGGTCTGTCGGTGTCATCTTCACTGTTGCAGGCCTCTTCGATCATCCGGAGTCTGACCTGTCGCAGACGCCGTTGTGTCTCCTCCGCCTGTCTCGGGAGGTTTTTCGTTGCTGCTCGGTCAGAGAACAGTTTTGCAAGTCTCTCGGCTTCCTCTTCTGGGTTGGGATGGGTTGGTGGTGGTGGTGTTGCCTTCCCAGATGCCCTTCGGATCTGGGCCCACATTTAGCCAAGGGAGGTGTGCTCGTTCAGTTCGGAGCACCACTTGAGCCAGCTTACGTTTTTTATTTCTTCCTTCTCTTCCCTGGTTTCCTTAACTATGACTTGCAGGAGACGTCTGTTGGTTTCCGTGGGATGTCTCCTGTAGTTTCTTCGGGCCATGTTCACTCTGTGGTTGAGTTCTTTCACCCTGGGACAGTAGTACCAGTAATCATTGTACTGTCTTGATGTGGGTTTTGTTTTTGGGATAGCCTCTTCTACCGCTTGGTGAAACGCCTCGACCAATTGTTGGTGGAGGGTTGTCTCGTCCACGGGTGCTGCGCCGGCCGGCTGTGATTTTTCGCGCCACTTAGCCAGGTGTTTCTTAAAGAGTCCCCAGTCTGCCTTTTGGGTATTGTATCTCCATCTTAGGGGGGTGGGGTGAAGTGGGGAGTTTGTTCACCTTCAGCGTTATTAGGGTGGCGAAGTGGTCGCTGGTCAGCGTGGGGTGTAGCTGCCAGGAGGCCGAAGGGTGTAGTGCACTGGAGACGAAGGTTAGATCTAGCCTTCCTCCCCTAGTGTGGGTGGGCTCTCCAGTGTTCAGGAGGCAGATCTCGGGTGTATCTTGAAAGGTGGTGTATAGGTGTAGGCCGTCTTCATTTGTGGGGCTTACCGAGCTTAGGAAGGGATGATGTGCGTTGAAATCCCCTCCTATGAGTGTGGCGTGGTCAGCGGCCGAAGCAAATAATTGAGTCACCTCCAGTGAGCCCCTTGGGTTCTTGTAGATGTTGTGAACAGTTAATTCCCGTTCTTGGAGGGTTACTTTGACGGACTGTGTCTCGATGTTTTCCCCACATAGAAATTGCTGCGTGACCTCGGAGGAGGGTATGCTTGACTTGACCAAGATCATACATCCTCTTGTTGACGCCTGCGTGAAATGCCTCCTGTATGTCTTGTAACCACTGAATTTGAAACAGTGGTGTTCTTGTAGAAGTGTTTCTTGTAGCAGTATGATGTCCAGCTTGTCCTTGGTGGCTGCTTCTTGTAGGAGGTGTTTTTTGTTTTTGATGCCCTGAGCATTCCATGTTAGGATGTTCAGGGTGCTGATGTTTTCCACCACTGTTTCATCGGGGACTTCTGGTGGTCCTCGATGGAAGTGTCCAAGTTCGATTCCAACTGGATCAGGTCCATGTCTTCTTGTTCTGTGGTTTTTGCCTTCTGGGCCGTGGTTCGGTTCAGGGGAGTTGAAACGTCCAATTTCTTTCTGGGAGCTGTCGGTATCTTGGGTTCTCTGGTGGCCTTCTTCGGTGTAGAGTGTACCTCGGCTGTCACCCGTGTGAGGACCGGCGTGGCTTCCTCCACTGAGGTGGCTGGAGCTGTGGCGACTTGCCCGAGGACGCTCCTCATGAGTATTTGGAGCTGTGTGGGTTGGATCTTGTGGCCCAGTAGTCCGGCTAGGCCCTCCACGAAGGTTGTTAGTACCTTGGCTAGGTCTGATACGTGTATCATTCCTTCTGGTGCCTTGGTGTGTGCTTCTTTTGTCTTTTTCGTGGATGTCGTTGTCTGCTGCTTGGGTGGCTGAGGTGTGGCCGTAGTGAGGCCAGGAAACTGGGCTGCACTTTGGGTGTTGACCGGCTGAGGAGGTTGTTTTGGCCTTTGGGTTCCCCACACGAAGGTACTTGGTGGGGCTGGTGTGCAGGCGGTGGGGGCCGATCTTGCAGCTGGCCGGTTTGCCTGGACCCTCTTTGTCCTCTCGGAGCATCCAGGGTTCCAGGCGTGGTGTTTGCCCCCGCAGTTGGCACACTTGGGGGCAATTTTTTCTCCATTTTTCAGCTTGGTGAGGCAGGAGTGTGTGCCGTGCTTCTGTGCGCAGACTGCACAGATTTTCTTGTACGTGCACCTTGTCTGATGGTGCCCGTATTTGTGGCATCTGAAGCACCGCAGGGGCTCTGGGACGAAGGGCCTCACTTCGTAGATCCCCCAGGCTTTGAGGTCTATGGAGCTGGGGGGTGAACTGTAGTGCGTTATGAGCACTTGTTTTGTGGTGGCCGTCTTGTCGGACGCGGGAGAGCATCTCTCGGCTTTTAAGATCTTCGGGTGGTTCTCCAGGGGTTCGAGGGGTAGTTCCTTTGGGTACCGGAGGACTACCGACTTCATCAGTTTCTGGGCTGGGTTCAGCTTGGTTGATGCAACGGTGGTGGTGTTTTGCAGGTAAGTGTCGAGGGTGGTGGCGGAGTCCTTGTCTTTGGGGTGAATAATCATCTCCCCCTTTAGGTTGGGCCGCACTGAGAACTTGGCCAGTGGATTTTGCTTTTCTATCTCTGTGATGGCGGCATATGTCGTTTTTGTGTCCGTTTTCGTGATCCGGAATTTTGGCAGTGTCGTTGGAGGTGAGCTGGTGGTGGTGATGGGTGCCTTTTGGGCTGCTTGACGGCATTCGTTTCCCGAAAAAGCACGTCGGCGTTTTTTATTTTCTACCTTCGTCCAGTTGTCGTCCTCAGTGGCGGTAGTAGTGGTGGTGGAGTTGTTGGAGGTGGTGGCAGTGTTCCTGCTTTTCAGGGCTTCATTGAAGGCGCGTAACTGGTCCGCTTTCTCTGTGCGGAGCCTGTCGTGGTTCGGGTCGTCAGGTTGGCGGTTCAGGAGGGGGTCGCGGTTAGGAGGGCGTATGCGCTCCATAACCGTTTTTTTTTTTTAATCCTACCTATTCCGGTTGAGTAAGTAGCAGAGGAATTTCAGCACTCCCCACTGGCTGGTGGTCGTAGAGTGGTTCCTGAGCTTCTCTCCCGGAGCCCCGTTGGGGAAGCCTACTTCCTAGTGTATGTGACTGCTCACTTATAGACGTGAACTAAGTGTGCCTATTGGGGAAGGATAAGGATTGCTACCCTCTTTCCAGGTGGAACCGCACGATCACGGTTTTCCTGGAAAGACTCGGCTGGGATGGGTTTTGCTCCAACCCCCTTTCGTGTTCACAATCTCCTGGGAGGGAGGTGAACAGTTACAGGGGGGACCGCAGGACGAATACACTTTTGAGGGTGCAGGTCCCTAGGCCCGAGCGAAAAAAGGAAAAATAGCAGTAGAAGGAAAAGAGCTCAAACCACGTCGAGAATATCACGCTATAACTGCTCTCCAGCTGGAGTGTGGGTCACTCACACCACCAGTGGGGAGGGCAAGCTAATGCTCGATAAACCGAAAACGCTCGTGAGTTGTTGTCGACGATGTCAGTCGTGGATGGTCCAGTCCGGGAAAATGGCCAACAATGGCGCAAGAGAGAGGGCGGTCTTTGTGGGAGACTCAGGTGGTCCTTACATTCAGGGGTAAAGGAAACACACTGATGTCAAGTCCGTAAGTTCTATTTCTGGGACAAACACAAAAAGGAGTTAAGACAGGGGTAAACAGCGTCCTGTCTTGGAATCTCTCTGGGTATCTCTATCTGCGCATGCGCGTACAGCGCGCATGTGCTCAAAGTCTGAACTAACACTCGGTGACAAAAGGGAGTATGATTATAAAACATATAATACAGAGACCTGAATCAATAATGGTAAATAGTACAGTTACATATTACAGCATATTCGTCTCATATATCTAAACCTCCCTCCCCCTCACGCTCGTAGTGCAATCTCGAGCGGACTCTTTTTCCAGGAGCCTTTGAGAGTGACGTGGGAAAACTGGGGGGGTCACTGAATGAGGACTTACTTTTCTTGTCCAAGCAAGGGTTCACAGGGCTGTGGGGGAGGGGTTCACCACTAGGGGACGGTACTGAACGAAGGAAGCGGCGATTCCGCCACCATACCCGACCACTAGGGAGACGGACCTTGTAATCCCTGGTCTTGCCGCAGCCCATGACAACCCCGACCTTGTCCCAGCGGTGAGACGTCGGGTCTTGAACCCGAACTGTTTGCCCGATACTGAACCTGGGAAGGGGTCGGGCGTGCTAATTGTACTGTGCCTTTACCTGGTCAGCACGGGCGGCTGCACGACGATCGCAGTCCTCGGTCTTGGCCTGCCACTCCCTCGAGAAGGACTCAGGATGGGCAGGGACACATGACCGTAGTGGGTGGCCGTATAACATCTGTGCTGGGGAGCGACCTGTGAAGTTGGGGGTATTCCGCAATTCCAATAAACCCCGGTCAAACTTCTCACAGTCAATGTTGCCTGAGGGTGCCGTCTTGAGGATGAGATGCTTGACGGACTTTACGGCAGCCTCGGCATGTCCATTGGACTGGGGATAATGTGGCGAGGACACCACATGATAAACTCCCCATCGCTCCATGCAGTCCCGGAAGTCGTTGCTGGTGAACTGGGGCCCGCCGTCAGTCCTCAGGCGGAGAGGGACACCAACTTCCCGGAAGTAGCGACAGAACATACGTACTGTATGAGAGGCAGTAGTGTTGCCTCCGCAGGGAACGACAACAGGCCACCCTGAGAGCCGGTCGGCGATGACGAGAAAGGACTTTCCCGCCACAACGAAGAAATCCGCAGAGACGGACTCAAAGGGCCTCGTAGGGTTGTCGTTGTTCATGAGGGGTTCCTGCTGCTGACTAGGCTGCAGCACCTGGCATGGCTCGCAGACTTGAACGGAACTAGCGATGTCGGAGTCAATGCCTGGCCAAAAAACAGCTTGTCTCGCCCGGCGCTTCGTAGCTTCCACACCCCTGTGGCTGTCGTGCAGGTGGGCTAGGGTGCGGCGGCGGAGGGCGGCAGGAACCACAACTCTTGCTCCATACAAGACGAGGTCGCCATCAGCATAGAGGTCGTCCCGCATCTTCCAGTATGGGAGTAAAGAGCTGTGTAAATCGTACCGGTTGGAGGGAAATCCCGAGGTCACGCAGTTCAGTAGACGGATGTACGAAGGGTCCGCTCTTGCCGCGGCTCGGAGTTCCTGAAGAGTCCTGTCGGCGTCCCGCGGTGGAGACTCTTCTGAGATGACGGCGTTCACGGTCACTACAGTCCTGAGGCGTGCAGTAGCATCAGCACATGCGATCTCGTCCTCTGGTGTGGGGTGGCTAACTGGGGCTCGTGACAAAGCATCAGGGATGCAGAGCAGCTTGCCAGCACGCCACACAGCTGTGAAGAGGTAGGGCGAGATCTTCTCCTTAAGGCGTTGGAGGCGGGGATTCTCGACCGCATCCAAGGAGTAGTGGTTCAGGATCGGGATGAGTGGCCGATAATCCGTCATGAGGTTGAAGTATTGTAGGCCGATCAGATACAACCTACATTTGGACATGGCCCAGACGGCGGCTAACAGCTCCAGTTCGATGGTGGCGTAGCGAGTCTCGGCGTCAGTGAGAAACCGAGAGCCACACTGAACCAGACGAAGGCGTCCATTGCCATGGTCCTGTAGCAGAGCGTATCCAATCCCGTAGAGGCGAGAGGCATCAGTCTGGAGGACAACTGGCAGGGCCGGGTCGAAGGAAGCGAGAACAGGTGGGCTAAGGAGAGCTGTCTTGACGCGACGGAATGCCTCATCATGGTCAGCTGTCCAGGTGAATGTTCTCTTGGGGCTCATCAGGGGGCGTAGAGGCTGTGCTGCAGCTGTGATGTCGGGGGTGAACTCAGCCAACTGGTTTACCAGGCCCATGAATGGGCGGAGGTCGGTCAGGTTGGCAGGAGTTGGGAAGTCCCGGATCGCGCTGACCTTTCCAGGATCAGCCGAGATGCCCCTGCCTGAGAGGGTGTACCCACAGAAGTTCACACTAGGTGCGGCGACCACGAACTTATCCTTGTTGAGGGTGATCCCGTACTTGCGGCACCTGGTGAGCATCTGATGAATACGCTCAAGATGCGTGGAGTAATCCTCGTCATATAGGAGCACGTCGTCGATGACCTTGACACAGTTCGCCACACCCTGAAGGGCCATGTCATCACGGAGGCAGAAAGCATCGCCAGTAGCCGCGAAACCCATAGGTCCTCTGCAGTGCTAAAATCGGCCGTACGGTGTGATGAACGTCGTGAGGTGCTGATCTTCTTCCGCAAGTTCCATCTGCCAATACCCACATAAGGC
This sequence comes from Homarus americanus, assembly GCF_018991925.1. Taxonomy (NCBI): domain Eukaryota; kingdom Metazoa; phylum Arthropoda; class Malacostraca; order Decapoda; family Nephropidae; genus Homarus; species Homarus americanus. Next base: position 8,874 of record NW_024711051.1, on the reverse strand, counting down.
ATCTGCTGTAGTAAAGTACCTTGCCTTCGGGTCCACACTGCGTATAGCGGCGAAGGGTGTCGGTGAAGGGTGGGTCGGGCGGGAAACTTGGCTATTCAGCTTGGTGAGGTCGACGGTGATACGAACTCCAGTAATGTTCTTGGCGACTGCTACCATGGGGTGACACCAATCCGAGGGGTCGTCACCAGCAGGCTTAATGATCCCCTGGGCTACCATAGAGTCGAGTTCCTTCTTAACTTGGCTCTGGAAAGTGAAGGGTATCTGTCTCGGTGTGTGGATGGCGAAAGGTACTGCGTCATCCTTCAGGTATATTCTCATGGGGAAGCCAGCCATTGGCTTGAGTGGAGCCGTCTTGAGGTCCTCCTTGGAAACCAGCACGTCCTTGAATTGCAGTAGGAAGAACTCCCTGGCTGCAGAAGGTGACATATTGGGTGGGAGGGGCAGCTCCTTGCACCTGTTGACATGTTTTATTTCCAGAATTGGCTTAGGGAAGTCTGGAGATAGTATGGCCAACTCTTGACAGTAGCCATAAGACAGTAGTGGCATCTGAACACCTTTGTGGACCTGAATCCTGGCAGAACATGACTGCTTACCTAGGGTGAGGGTAGCCTGAAATGTACCCAGAGCAGGTGCCATTGTAGAACCGTCTGCGGTGAGCGTTGTAGAAGTTGACGGTGGTTGCAGGCTGCTCCTAGGGATCTGCAGAATGTCGAGGTGTCTTGTGCCGATGACTGTGACGTCCGCACCTGTGTCAGGAAGCATCTGGATACGGGATGTAACGTCGCCGTATGACAGGTGAACACAGATGGGCTGAGGTGTCTTGCTGACAGGGGAAGAAGAGGATCCCACGCGACGACAGCGCTTGTTCTTCGCCGCCTGAGACTTGCAAGTAGTATTATTCTTCTTCTGTGACTGACAGCATTTGTCATAGTGTCCAATGCGGCTACAGGAGCGGCACTGAACGTTGTTGGCAGGGCACTTCAGTGTCCTAGCCCAATGACCACGACGGCCACAGTTATTGCAGGTGCTGTCAGCGGCAGGGCATTCAGAACCATGCCGACGAGCACAATACTGGCAGGAATGACCTGGCGTCGAAGTCTGAAGTGATGCTGAAGATGATGATGAAGATTGAAGCTGAAGTCGGATGTGAAGCTGAAGTCGGATGTGAAGCTGAAGTCGGATGTGAAGCTGAAGTCGGATGTGAAGCTGAAGTCCGGTCACGTCCTTTGTTCTTCTTATATGCGGAGATGGCACACAGCTGGTTAGATGGAGCACGAATGGCAGAAGTCGCACTTCTGGTGGCTTCGTAAGAGCGGCAGGTGGTGACAACATCCTGTAGAGAAGAGGCAGTGTCGAGGGAGATAAGCTTCTGAATTAGCTCTTCGTCCCGCACGCCCATGAGGATAATCATCTTCAGCTGTGTTTCCTCACAAGTCAACGAGTTCCCAGGACAAACGTCAACCTCCTCAGCGATGCGTCTGAGTCGTACGTAAAAATCGGCAAACGACTCACCCTCCAGCTGCTTACAACTGAGAAGTTCTCTCCTACGGAGAGCTTCGTTGCGGAGACCCTTGATATGCGTCTGTAAAGCATCCAAGACGTCCTTCACAGTCTTGTCTGTGTCGTGGGGAATTTGCAGGGTGTGCTCCAGGATACGTTGCGTCTCTAGGGTGAGACACATCCTCATCTGGATCAGCTGTTTCTCCCTAGGCAACCTTGATATAATCGATCATCATCGAATAATCGTCCCACCTCCGACGCCATTCACGGAATACCTGGAACGAGGCATCAGCTTGGAGTGGCGGTGGACTCTGAGCGAGTGCTTTCTGTGGGGGGGGGCAAAGAAGTTGAAGAGGACCCTGCAGGCGCACCTGTGGACGAAGAGGCAGGTGTAGTAGCTGCTTGAAGGTTAACAGGTGCCAACAACTCGATAATGGCACTGAATCTGGCATTTTCTTGTAGATGTCTGTGATTCTCTTCACGTCTTCGTTCATCGTCTTCCTGTCGCCTCCTGATGTCGTCTTGTCGTCGGTTTTCTTCCAAAAACTGAATTAAATGAAGGAAGTCGACACCTGTGGCAGATTGCGGACCTGTGTAGTGGGGGCTAAGGGTGGGTGGGGCCGCTTGATCCACTTTCCGATCCACTTGGAATCCACTTACTGCACCGACATCCGTCTGAAGTTGGGCTTGTTGGGTATCTGAAGAAAACCCAATAAATTCCTGATCTTCCATATGGCCTGGTTTATTTCTCTCACAATTACTGTAATTAATAAGTGAGCAGAAGAGCAATCGTCTTTAAATGGAAGATATCTGCGAGCGTCTGTGAGTGTGTGTGTGCGTTCGTTCGTGCGTGTACTCGGGGCGGGCTGGCTAGCGGGCTGGCTGGCTGGCTCACGTCAGTGCCAGTCGTGACATGAACGGGGGTGGATGTCAAAACTTGAGCTCTCCCATAGGTCTTAAAAAGGCTTCCTCTTTTGTAAAAAGTGCAGGAACACGGGGAAACACTTTAAAGACACTAAAGGGCACACACAACACTGAAAAAGCACTTCACAACACTGCACTGTAAATCCAGGAATATCGTGTTGAGGTACGCGCCGAGATCCACTCGACAAGGGAAGTTGACAAGATGGCGGCTCCGAGAGAGATTCTGTGTCCACTCCAATTCTGAATAATGTGATGTCCCAGCTAAACACTGCGCCATGTGGGAGACTCAGGTGGTCCTTACATTCAGGGGTAAAGGAAACACACTGATGTCAAGTCCGTAAGTTCTATTTCTGGGACAAACACAAAAAGGAGTTAAGACAGGGGTAAACAGCGTCCTGTCTTGGAATCTCTCTGGGTATCTCTATCTGCGCATGCGCGTACAGCGCGCATGTGCCCAAAGTCTGAACTAACACTCGGTGACAAAAGGGAGTATGATTATAAAACATATAATACAGAGACCTGAATCAATAATGGTAAATAGTACAGAGTTACATATTACAGCCATATTCGTCTCATATATCTACAGTCTTCACAGTTCCGGGTCCAGCAGGAGGTCTTGTTGAGAGGTCTTCTTAGTTCAGGAGCGATGTGTGAAGTGGTCTCCCTGGACAGGCATGGCCGTATTTATACAATTTACGAGGATCAGGATTTGGGGTGAGCGTAGCGAGAGGACCAATCACAGCGGCTTAAGCGTAAGGTGTGAAACGCTCTGATCCTGAACCAGAGGTTGAAGGTAGAGAGTAGGTCGGCGATCGTACCCCTGCGTCCTCTGCATAGACCTAGTCTCTCGGCGTAGCTGGCTGTACGCCGTCAGTCAGGGTCGTCACACCACAGTCAGCAGACACACAGAGCGACGGGGACGACAGAGAACGAACAGACGCAGCTGATTGGCTAGTCCTTGGACCTCTCCCACCTTCCCACTTACCCTGGAAAACACACGCACCTGACTTTAATTCTCTACATCTGACAAATCTGTTGATTCGATCGACACATTGAGCCTCTCCTACAGTATCGGACCTCCCTTAGGAACCCCGAATGCTGCTGAGGGGCTTGGTGTGAAGAGAGAATCATCATTGAGTTTTCAGACCTTTTTTTACCACTAATTCTTCTCTTCCGTGCCGTGAAAGGACCTATTCCCCTGTCAGTTGACGTACAGGGGAGTATTCGTCTGGAAACGCCCTCTGTCCCCACACCTCGCTAGTGCGTGTTAGTGTGAAGGGTGGAGGGTCAGCACAGCCTGCCGATTCACCTGGGGACCTCTGTGATAGTGCAGGGTCTCCCCTACGTGAGGGGCGCAGGAAATCAGGGACATTGTTAGGGGAGATCTCCATAAATCTCCAAAAATAAAAATAATAAACATGCCCTCAATAAAAATTAGAGTGGACCGCACCATCCAACTATGCTCAGACCTCGCCTCACTCATTTTCCAGCTGACCTTGATCTTTCAAATCCGTTCCTTCATCAATGATGATATCATCAAAATATTTGTACAGACTGAAGAAGACGCCGACCAGTTCCACTCCCCAGCAGTGAGCAAAAAATTAAAAGATAATGACTTAACGGTCCTCAGCTCAACTGAGTACCGTGCAAAATGCACCCTTATATGCAGGAAAGTCATCCCTCCTATCCTTGACAACCCTAACCTACTGAAGGAACTCAACTCCCACAACACCAACCAAATGACATCAGCAGCCCGGATGGGAACTCTTCCCATGCTAAAAATCACCACAGCAACACAAACAGATGCCATCAAAATAAAATCAAACGGCATTAAAATCGGCAACAACATCATCCCCTCACGAGACATTGAGTTTCAACACTACATACAAGTTCACCAATGTTATAATTGTTACAAATTCGGACACAACACTAACCGGTGCATTAACACACAAACTTGATCAAAGTGTGCCAATAAAGGCCACTCCCACCGAAACTGCACTGCCACTGAAACAAAATGCTGCAATTGTAAAGGCCCACTCTCTGCCATCAGCAACAAATGTAAAATCAGACTCGACAACAGCACAACACCACTCCCTCCCCGCCGACCCTCACCTCCCACAGCACCTCCCACACCACCACCTCCACCTCCCCACCACTCACTCCCTACACCCACGACCCACCCCACCCGCACTTGCTGGACCAACAACCTGACCGCCCCCCTACCTTCCCCCGACACTGACGCAAAAATCACTACCATCATACCTCTGCCACATACCCTAAGCAACGGAAACAGGTCACTTTTTCTGAAACTAGCAATTGATGGTTTGAAGGCGAACGGCCTCCCTACCATACACATTCCTGATTCCTTCAGAACCAGTCCCGACCTCATCTTCCCCACTGCCCCCATCTCCGACCGGACCTTCACCACCCCCAACCCCCAGACCAACATGCCCCCCCACCCCCCAGAGAAACCACTACAATCCGCCTCCGCCCCTCCACTTCTGCCATGCCCACACCTGACTTATCTCACCAATCTACCATCACCTCACCCTTCAGAGTAATCAGTCCAAAACCTCCCTGCCCCTCCTTCTCGACCTTGCCTACACCTGACTTCTCTCACACGATTACCATGAACTCCCGGACCACAAACACCCAGACCAAAATCAATCCTCCCCGAACACCTCAAACACCCAAAACGAAAATGGCAGCCCATTCCCCCACAGAACTAGTAGTTAAGACCCCTAGATCAAAGAGGAAGAACACCTACCCCCTTTCTCCCTACACACCTGACAGCAAAAGAATTATACAATACACACATCCCAACAAAATCTATAATCAAAATAGATCTATTCGGCACTACCTCAAAGGAAACAGGAAACAACCCCGACACGAACCTAGCAAACTCCCCTCTCAAACTCCCCACACACACAGTCACGTAATGCCCATCCCTCACTACATACCACACTCAGACCACGCTCACAGTCACTCGACAATTTAAATCTCATCCCTGCACCCCAGAATTTTCAATCTCATATAAGTAAAACAAATTATACAACATGATCACCATTATGCAATTCAACTGTAGAGCATATCATTCAAACAGACACGCAATCTCTCTCCTTCTACAAGAGCACAGCTCAGACATTCTCCTCCTCAACTCAATATACACAAACACCAAAATCAAACACTTCGGCTACACAAGCAGACAATCACCCCACGAACTACACGAGGGCGTTGCAATCCTCATCAGATCCTCCGTCAAACACGAATTCATCACCGACTTTGCCTTCAAACACTTCATGGCCGCCAAGATCGACTCTCAACACGGACAGATAATCATCTGCACAACATACTCAAGACCAAACACACTTATTCCCTTCACATACTTAAACTCCATCTTTAACAACACACACCTACCTGTAATACTAATGGCCGACCTCAATGCACACCACACCGCATTCCAACACAACCGCATCGACCCCCATGGCCAACAACTACACACTCTGGTCACTCACAAAAACCTTCACCACATTGGACCTTTCTTCCCCACATTCTAAGCTGCTCACGGCAAAGGCACTCCAGACATCGTCATCACCAACACTCCTGCCCTCCAATTCCAACACTACATCACTCCCGGCCTCCTATCAGGCTCAGACCTCATACCCATCACTCTTCACCTCTCCAACAATCCCATCCTCCTCCCAACACCCACACCTCAACACCAGTATCAACACGCAGATTGGAATGCCTTCCAAACCACACTCTCTGAACAGCAATACACACTCAACCGCGAACACCAACCCACAAGGAAGATTGAGGAAACCTGGACACTCCTCTTCAACACTATCACCGCCATAGCAGATACCCACATTCCTAAACACCGGTTCAAGAGAAAATACTACTTCACACCCTCCACAAGAACTCAACGCCTACTTCACTGCTACAGGTCACGATTCGAACTAAACAAACTTAACCTAGCACCAGTTTACGCAGACTATCTCCACACTAAGAACACACATCATCCACAGCCTCCGACAAGACCATAACGTTCACTGGGCAAAACTCGTAGAGGCTGCCCAGGAACACAGAACACACAACCCCCGAGAATATTGGTAAAGGATCGCCAAGCTGAGAGGAACAGCAAAACTCCCATTCGATCACCTACTAGTAAACGGTAGGAAAATCAATGAGCCAGCTGACGTAGCACAAACACTAAAACAACACTGGGAACACATTTTCCACCCACACCCCCCCCCCACACAACAAAGGCACATCTCAAACCACATAAACAACATCACCACACAAATGCAAACACTTCACGACAGAACAACTCCTGACAACACAATAGATACCTCCACACTTACACGGAACCACATCCTCACTGCTCCTTTCACTCCAACAGAAGTCAAATAAGCACTAGACAGAATCAAAAGGAAAACACCAGGCGACAGCAATATAGGTCAAGCAATCCTTAAGCACCTGCCTCCAGAAACAGTCACAGCAATTACATACCTCTACAACACCCAACTGGCTACAGGATACTTCCCAAAACTCTTTAAAACAGCCACAGCCGTCATGATACCTAAACCAAACAAAAACTCAACAGACCCACAAAACTACAGACCGATCAGCATACTAGAAGTCTTAGGCAAAACTTTTGAAAGACTATACAACACTCGCCTCAGATACCACCTTGAAGATGAACAACTACTGTCCTACAAGCAGTTCGGATTCAGAGCACACCACTCAACTCAAGACGCACTCAACATAATGACAAACTACCTCCACATGAACAAAGGAGCATACAAGACAGCACTCATTACAAAAGACGTACAAAAAGCCTTCGACACAGTTTGGCACGACGGATTAAAGTATAAGATATGCACCAATTTTAACCTCCCTCAAAAATCACAACAATTACGATGCAACTTCCTAACAGACAAAAAAATGAGGATAAAATTCACACCTGCCTACTCTGACCACTTCACACTGCAAGCAGGAGTCCCACAAGGATCAGTCCTGTCCCCAACACTATACATTCTTTACACAAATGACTTACCCGACCCCTTACACATCGACTCTCTGACAATACAGTACGCCGACGATGTAACCCAACTAGTCAGACACTACACAAGCCTTGATCACCTACCAGACAAAGCACACAACCCGAACAAAGCACAAATCACCTACTTCGGCACCAAAAGACGCCAACCACGTAGCATTTACCTAAACCCCGACATCGCCTACCCTTCACCCATAACTGTCAAACGAACAAACACAATCCTAGGAGTCACATTCAACGACACCCTCACCATGACACTACACACCAAAACGAAGGCATCGATTGCAAACAAAACACTCGGGAATATATGCAGATTCAGAACTGCATCAATCAAAACCAAAACACACCTATTCAAAGCCCTCATACGCCCACTATTGACTTATGCACCTAACACACTCCAGCTAGCAGCACCATCAAACGCCAAGAAACTTCAAGTCATACAAAACAAAACACTAAGATTCATCCATAACACACACTGGTCATCCTTCACCCCAAATAGACATCTACATGAACTCAGCTCCCTCCCTCCACTCAACATCTACTGGAGACAACTATGAGCCAAACAAATAGAATCACTCCTCACTACTTTCCCTCAATGGCAGGAATACTTCGACAACATCATACTCCCACGCAGATTCAGAAACAGAAATCCCTCCATACTAAACAGACCAAACACACCCCTCCCACCTCCCTTATATTAATAACTCCCATATCAAACCCCAACTTCCCTATAACCAAACCCAACCACTCCCCCCAAACCTAACCCGACCAACCTAACTTAACCTAACCTTACCTGACTTACCCAACGTCTTTAAAAAAAAAAATTATATAAATAAATTTAACCCATACAACTATTCATTAACCTGACCCTGCCCCAGGTATACAGAACAACCACCTTCCTCCTCACCCCCCTCAATCAGAACCCCACGCCCCCAAACTCACACCCAAAGACCACTCCCGAGTAAAACCCTACTCAACCATCTCAAAAAAACAAAACAAAAAAAAACACTAACTCACTCAACCTGCACTAACACCCCCCCAAAAAAAAGAAAAAAAAAGAAAAAGAAAAAACCCTAACAATCCCCCCAAAATAAAAACCAAACAAACCCAGCCTTTTCTAGCAATCCCACCCAAATGGAAAATAACCCAATTCAACCATTCACTAACCACACCCTACCATTCCTCCCAAAACAAATACCTAACTTACCCATCCCATACTAACACAGATGATGTGAACGCCTCCCTTAGCCAATAAGGTCAGGGAGGGGTGCATAGTACCTGTTCACAAACCCTCTCCCTCAAAGAATGGGACCAGGAACTACAATACCTGTCAAAGCCCTCCACGCAAATTGCAGAAGTCCTTTACAAGCCAAAGGAAAGAAAGAAAG
>NW_024711050.1:0-14123 GCF_018991925.1 Homarus americanus | reverse complement strand
TCCATATATATTTCATTAGCCTAATAAAGCACGCGGACTTCTACATACAATCAACACCTCACCCCACCAGGATTCGAACCCACGGCCCACGAGCCCATGACTGTTAATGGGGAACGCTACCTCTGGACCACCAGGATACTAAAAGCAGTCGTAGACTCTGTTATATTTCACTCAAAGCCTGTTCAACGAGCTTATGGCGCCATGAACCTCAAATGGGGCTGCCCAAATCTCGTAGGTGGTCAGAGTAACATTTTACCAAATCCGGATTCGAAACATGAGGATCCATATATATTTCATTAGCACAATAAAGCAAGTAAACTTCTACATACAATCAACACCTCACCCCGCCAGGATTCGAACCCACGGCCCACGAGCCCATGACTGTTAACCGGGAACGCTACCTCTGGACCACCACGATACTAAAAGCAGTCCTAGACTCTGTTATATTTCACTCAAAGCCTGTTCAACGAGCTTATGGCGCCGTGAACCTCTAATGGGGACTACCCGTATCAACTAGGTGGTCAGAGTAACATTTTACCAAATCCGGATTCGAAACACGAGTATCCATATATATTTCATTAGCCCAATAAAGCACGTGGACTTCTACATACAATCAACACCTCACCCCGCCAGGATTGGAACCGACGGCCCACGAGCCAACAATTGTGACCGGGGAATGCTGCCTCTGGACCACCAGGATACTAAAAGCAGTCCTAGACTCTGTTATATTTCACACAAAGCCTGTTCAACGAACTTATGGCACCGTGAACCTCTAATGGGGACTACCCGTATCACGTAGGTGGTCAGAGTAACGTTTTACCAAATCCAGCTTCGAAACACAAGGATCCATAAACATTTCATTAGTCCAATAAAGCACGCAGACTTCTACATACAATCAACACCTCGCCCCGCCAGGATTGGAACCCACGGCCCACGAGCCCATGACTGTGACACGGGGAACGCTACCTCTGGACCACCAGGATACTAAGAGCAGTCCTAGACTCTGTTAAATTTCACACAAAGTCTGTTCATCGAGCTTATGGTGCCGCGAACCTGTAATGGGGCTACCCGTATGATGTAGGTGGTCAGAGTAACGTTTTACAAATCTGGCTTCGAAACAAGAGGATCCATATATATTTCACTAGCCCAATAATGGACGCAGACTTCTACATACAATCAGCACCTCACCCCGCCAGGATTCGAACCGACGGCCCACGAGCCAACAATTGTGACCGGGGAATGCTGCCTCTGGACCACCAGGATACTAAAAGCAGTCCTAGACTCTGTTATATTTCACACAAAGCATGTTCAACGAGCTTATGGCGCCGTGAATCTCTAATGGGGACTACCCGTATCTCGTAGGTGGTCAGAGTAAGGTTTTACCAAATCCGGCTTCGAAACACGAGGATCCATATATATTTCAATTAGCCCAATAAAGCATGCGGACTTCTACATACAATCAACACCGCACCCCGCAAGGATTCGAACCCACTGCCCACGAGCCCACGACTGTGACCGGAAAACGCTACCTCTGGACGACCAGGATACTAAAAACAGTCCTAGTCTCTGTAATAATTCACACAAAGCCTTTTCAACGAACTTATGGCGCCGTGAACCTCTAATGGGGACTACCCATATCATGTAGGTGGTCAGAGTAACGTTTTACAAAATCTGGTTTCGAAACACGAGGATCCATATATATTTCATTAGCCCAATAAAGCACGCGGATTCTACATGCAATCAACACCTCACCCCGCCAGGATTGGAACACGCGGCCCACGAACCTATGACTGTGACCGGGGAATGCTACCTCTGGACCACCAGGATACTAAAAGGAGTCCTAGACTCTGTTATATTTCACACAAAGCCTGTTCAACGAACTTATGGAGCCGACAACCTCTAATCGGGACTACCCGTATCACGTAGGTGGTCAGAGTAACGTTTTACCAAATACGGCTTCGAAACACGAGGATCCATATATATTTCATTAACCCAATAAAGCACGCGGACTTCTACATACAATCAACACCTCACCCCGCCAGGATTCCAACCCACGGCCCACGAGCCCATGACTGTGAACGGGGAACGCTACCTCTGGACCACCAGGATACTAAAAGCAGCCCGAGACTCTGTTATATTTCACACAAAGCCTGTTCAACGAGCTTATGGCGCCGTGAATCTCTAATGGGGACTACCCGTATCTCGTAGGTGGTCAGAGTAGCATTTTACCAAATCCGGATTCGAAACACGAGGATCCATATATATTTCATTAGCCCAATAAAGCACGCGGACTTCTACATACAATCAACACCTCACCCCGCCATGATTTGAACCCACGGCCCACGAGCCCATGACTGTGACCGGGGACGCTACCTCTGGACCACCAGGATACTAAAAGCAGTCGTAGACTCTGTTATATTTCACTCAAAGCCTGTTCAACGAGCTTATGGCGCCATGAACCTCTAATGGGGCTGCCCGTATCTCGTAGGTGGTCAGAGTAACATTTTACCAAATCCGGATTCGAAACATGAGGATCCATATATATTTCATTAGCACAATAAAGCAAGTAAACTTCTACATACAATCAACACCTCACCCCGCCAGGATTCGAACCCACGGCCCACGAGCCCATGACTGTTAACCGGGAACGCTACCTCTGGACCACCACGATACTAAATGCAGTCCTAGACTCTGTTATATTTCACACAAAGCCTGTTCAACGATCTTATGGCACCGTGAACCTCTAATGGGGACTACCTGTATCACGTGGGTGGTCAGAGTAACATTTTACCAAATCCGGATTCGAAACACGAGTATCCATATATATTTCATTAGCCCAATAAAGCACGCGGACTTCTACATACAATCAACACCTCACCCCGCCAGGATTCGAACCCACGGCCCACGGTAGCCAACACCAGGATCGGGAATGTTGCTCTGGACCACCAGGATACTCAAAGCAGTCCTAGACTCTGTTATATTTCACACAAAGCCTGTTCAACGAGCTTATGGCGCCGTGAACCTCTAATGGGGACTACCCATATCACGTAGGTGGTCAGAGTAACGTTTTACCAAATCCAGCTTCGAAACACGAGGATCCATATATATTTCATTAGCCCAATAAATCACGCGGACTTCTACATACAATCAACATCTCATCCCGCCAGGATTCGAACGCACGGCCCACGAGCACCACGACTGTGACCGGGGAACGCTACCTCTATACCACCAGGATACTAAACGCAGTCCTAGACTCTGTTATATTTCTCACAAAGCCTGTTCAACGAGATTATGGCGCCGTGAACCTCTAATGGGGACTACCCGTATTACCCAGAGCGGGGACTACCTATACGAGGTGGGTCAGAGCAAATCCGGCATCGAAACACGAGGAACCATATATATTTCATTAGCCCAATAAAGCACGCGGACTTCTACATACAATCAACACCTCACCCCGCCAGGATTGGAACACGCGGCCCACGAACCCATGCCTGCGACCGGGGAACGCTACCTCTGGACCACCAGGATACTAAAAGGAGTCCTAGACTCTGTTAAATTTCACACAAAGTCTGTTCAACGAGCTTATGGAGCCGTGAACCTCTAATCGGGACTACCCGTATCACGTAGGTGGTCAGAGTAACGTTTTACCAAATACGGCTTCGAAACACGAGGATCCATATATATTTCATTAACCCAATAAAGCACACGGACTTCTAAATACAATCAACACCTCACCCCGCCAGGAATCCAACCCACGGCCCACGAGCCCATGACTGTGAACGGGGAACGCTACCTCTGGACCACCAGGATACTAAAAGCAGCCCGAGGCTCTGTTATATTTCACACAAAGCTTGTTCAACGAGCTTATGGCGCCGTGAATCTCTAATGGGGACTACCCGTATCTCGTAGGTGGTCAGAGTAACATTTTACCAAATCCGGATTCGAAACACGAAGATCCATATATATTTCATTAGCCCAATAAAGCACGCGGACTTCTACATACAATCAACACCTCACCCCGCCAAGATTTGAACCCACGTCCCACGAGCCCATGACTGTGACCGGGGACGCTTCCTCTGGACCACCAGGATACTAAAAGCAGTCGTAGACTCTGTTATATTTCACTCAAAGCCTGTTCAACGAGCTTATGGCGCCGTGAACCTCTAATGGGGACTACCCGTATCAACTAGGTGGTCAGAGTAACATTTTACCAAAACCGATTCGAAACATGAGGATCCATATATATTTCTATTAGCACAATAAAGCAAGCAAACTTCATGATACAATCAACACCTCACCCCGCCAGGATTCGAAACCCCACGGCCCACGAGCCCATGAGAGACTGTTAACCGAATCCATTCTGACCACCACTTATACTAAAAGCAGTCCCAGACTTGCTATATTTCACACAAAGCCTGTTCAACGATCTTATGGCACCGTGAACCTCTAATGGGGACTACCTGTATCACGTGGGTGGTCAGAGTAACATTTTACCAAATCCGGATTCGAAACACGAGTATCCATATATATTTCATTAGCCCAATAAAGCACGCGGACTTCTACATACAATCAACACCTCACCCCGCCAGGATTCGAACCCACGGCCCACGAGCCCATGCCTGTGACCGGGGACTGCTACCTCTGGACCACCAGGATACTGAAAGCAGTCGTAGACTCTGTTATATTTCACTCAAAGCCTGTTCAACGAGCTTATGGCGCCGTGAACCTCTAATGGGGACTACCCGTATCAACTAGGTGGTCAGAGTAACGTTTTACCAAATCCGGCTTCGAAACACAAGGATCCATATATATTTCATTAGCCCAATAAAGCAAGCAGACTTCTACATACAATCAACACCTCACCCCGCCAGGATTGGAACAGACGGCCCACGAGCCAACAATTGTGACCGGGGAATGCTGCCTCTGGACCACCAGGATACTAAAAGCAGTCCTAGACTCTGTTATATTTCACACAAAGCCTGTTCAACGAACTTATGGCGCCGTGAACCTCTAATGGGGACTACCCGTATCACGTAGGTGGTCAGAGTAACGTTTTACCAAATCCAGCTTCGAAACACAAGGATCCATAAATATTTCATTAGTCCAATAAAGCACGCAGACTTCTACATACAATCAACACCTCGCCCCGCCAGGATTGGAACCCACGGCCCACGAGCCCATGACTGTGACACGGGGAACGCTACCTCTGGACCACCAGGATACTAAGAGCAGTCATAGACTCTGTTAAATTTCACACAAAGTCTGTTCATGGAGCTTATGGTGCCGCGAACCTCTAATGGGGCTACCCGTATGACGTAGGTGGTCAGAGTAACGTTTTACAAATCTGGCTTCGAAACAAGAGGATCCATATATATTTCACTAGGCCAATAATGGACGCAGACTTCTACATACAATCAGCACCTCACCCCGCCAGGATTCGAACCGATGGCCCTCGAGCCAACAATTGTGACCGGGGAATGCTGCCTCTGGACCACCAGGATACTAAAAGCAGTCGTAAACTCTGTTATATTTCACTCAAAGCATGTTCAACGAGCTTATGGCGCCGTGAACCTCTAATGGGGACTACCCGTATCAACTAGGTGGTCAGAGTAACATTTTACCAAATCCGGATTCGAAACACGAGTATCCATATATATTTCATTAGCCCAATAAAGCACGCGGACTTCTACATACAATCAACACCTCACCCCGCCAGGATTCGAACCCACGGCGCACGAGCCCATGACTGTGACTAGGGACGCTACCTCTGGACCACCAGGATACTAAAAGCAGTCCTAGACTTTGTTATATTTCACACAAAGCCTGTTCAACGAGCTTATGGCGCCGTGAACATTCAAATGGGGACTCCCCGTATCAACTAGGTGGTCAGAGTAACGTTTTACCAAATCCGGCTTCGAAACACAAGGATCCATATATATTTCATTAGCCCAATAAAGCAAGCAGACTTCTACATACAATCAACACCTCACCCCGCCAGGATTGGAACAGACGGCCCACGAGCCAACAATTGTGACCGGGGAATGCTGCCTCTGGACCACCAGGATACTAAAAGCAGTCCTAGACTCTGTTATATTTCACACAAAGCCTGTTCAACGAACTTATGGCGCCGTGAACCTCTAATGGGGACTACCCGTATCACGTAGGTGGTCAGAGTAACGTTTTACCAAATCCAGCTTCGAAACACAAGGATCCATAAATATTTCATTAGTCCAATAAAGCACGCAGACTTCTACATACAATCAACACCTCGCCCCGCCAGGATTGGAACCCACGGCCCACGAGCCCATGACTGTGACACGGGGAACGCTACCTCTGGACCACCAGGATACTAAGAGCAGTCCTAGACTCTGTTAAATTTCACACAAAGTCTGTTCATCGAGCTTATGGTGCCGCGAACCTCTAATGGGGCTACCCGTATGACGTAGGTGGTCAGAGTAACGTTTTACAAATCTGGCTTCGAAACAAGAGGATCCATATATATTTCACTAGCCCAATAATGGACGCAGACTTCTACATACAATCAGCACCTCACCCCGCCAGGATTCGAACCGATGGCCCTCGAGCCAACAATTGTGACCGGGGAATGCTGCCTCTGGACCACCAGGATACTAAAAGCAGTCCTAGACTCTGTTATATTTCACACAAACCCTGTTCAACGAGCTTATGGCGCCGTGAACCTCTAATGGGGACTACCCGTATCATGTAGGTGGTCAGAGTAACATTTTACCAAATCCGGTATCGAAACACGAGGAACCATATATATTTCATTAGCTCAATAAAGCACGCGGACTTCTACATACAATCAACACCTCACCACGCCAGGATTGGAACACGCTGCCCACGAACCCATGACTGTGACCGGGGAACGCTACCTCTGGACCACCAGGATACTAAAAGGAGTCCTAGACTCTGTTAAATTTCACACAAAGACTGTTCAACGAGCTTATGGAGCCGTGAACCTCTGATCCGGACTACCCGTATCACGTAGGTGGTCAGAGTAACGTTTTACCAAATAAGGCTTCGAAACACGAGGATCCATATATATTTCATTAACCCAATAAAGCACGCGGACTTCTAAATACAATCAACACCTCACCCCGCCAGGATTCCAACCCACGGCCCACGAGCCCATGACTGTGAACGGGGAACGATACCTCTGGACCACCAGGATACTAAAAGCAGTCCTAGACTCTGTTATATTTCACACAAAGACTGTTCAACGAGATTATGGCACCGTGAACCGCTAATGGGGACTACACGTATCACGTAGGTGGTCAGAGTAAAGTTTTACAAAATCAGGCTTCGAAACACGAGGATCCATATATATTTCATTAGCCTAATAAAGCACGCGGACTTCTACATACAATCAACACCTCACCCCGCCAGGATTCGAACCCACGGCCCACGAGCCCATGACTGTTAATGGGGAACGCTACCTCTGGACCACCAGGATACTAAAAGCAGTCCAAGACTCTGTTATATTTCACACAAAGCCTGTTCAACGAGCTTATGGCGCCGTGAACATTCTAATGGGGACTACCCGTATCACGTAGGTGGTCAGAGTAACGTTTTACCAAATCCGGCTTCGAAACACAAGGATCCATATATATTTCATTAGCGCAATAAAGCACGCGGACTTCTACATACAATCAACACCTCACCCCGCCAGGATTGGAACCCACGGCCCACGAGCCCATGACTGTTAATGGGGAACGCTACCTCTAGACCACCAGGATACTAAAAGCAGTCCTAGACTCTGTTATATTTCACACAAAGCCTGTTCAACGAGCTTATGGCGCCGTGAACATTCTAATGGGGACTACACGTATCACGTAGGTGGTCAGAGTAAAGTTTTACAAAATCAGGCTTCGAAACACGAGGATCCATATATATTTCATTAGCCTAATAAAGCACGCGGACTTCTACATACAATCAACACCTCACCCCAACAGGATTCGAACCCACGGCCCACGAGCCCATGACTGTTAATGGGGAACGCTACCTCTGGACCACCAGGATACTAAAAGCAGTCGTAGACTCTGTTATATTTCACTCAAAGCCTGTTCAACGAGCTTATGGCGCCATGAACCTCAAATGGGGCTGCCCAAATCTCGTAGGTGGTCAGAGTAACATTTTACCAAATCCGGATTCGAAACATGAGGATCCATATATATTTCATTAGCACAATAAAGCAAGCGAACTTCTACATACAATCAACACCTCACCCCGCCAGGATTCGAACCCACGGCCCACGAGCCCATGACTGTTAACGGGGAACGCTACCTCTGCACCACCAGGATACTAAAAGCAGTCCTAGATTCTGTTATATTTCACACAAAGCCTGTTCAACGAGCTTATGGTGCCGTGAACATTCTAATGGGGACTACCCGTATCACGTAGGTGGTCAGAGTAACGTTTTACCAAATCCGGCTTCGAAACGCAAGGATCCATATATATTTCATTAGCCCAAAAAGGGACGCAGACTTCTACATACAATCAGCACCTCACCCCGCCAGGATTGGAACCCACGGACCACGAGCCCATGACTGTGAGCGGGGAACGCTACCTCTGGACCACCAGGATACTAAAAGCAATCCTAGATTCTATTATATTTCACACAAACCCTGTTCAACAAGCTTATGGAGCCGTGAACCTCTAATGGGGACTACCCGTATCACGTAGGTGGTCAGAGTTACATCTTACCAAATCCGGCATCGAAACACGAGGAACCATATATATTTCATTAGCCCAATAAAGCACGCGGACTTCTACATACAATCAACACCTCACCCCGCCAGGATTGGAACACGCGGCCCACGAACCCATGCCTGCGACCGGGGAACGCTACCTCTGGACCACCAGGATACTAAAAGGAGTCCTAGACTCTGTTAAATTTCACACAAAGTCTGTTCAACGAGCTTATGGAGCCGTGAACCTCTAATCGGGACTACCCGTATCACGTAGGTGGTCAGAGTAACGTTTTACCAAATCCGGCTTCGAAACGCAAGGATCCATATATTCAACTGATTTCCAACCCACGGCCCACGAGCCCATGACTGTGAACGGGGAACGCTACCTCTGGACCACCAGGATACTAAAAGCAGTCGTAGACTCTGATATATTTCACTCAAAGCCTGTTCAACGAGCTTATGGCGCCGTGAACATCTAATGGGGACTACCCGTATCTCGTAGGTGGTCAGAGTAACATTTTACCAAATCCGGATTCGAAACACGAGGATCCATATATATTTCATTAGCCCAATAAAGCACGCGGACTTTTACATACAATCAACACCTCACCCCGCCAGGATTCGAACCCATGGCCCACGAGCCCATGACTGTGACCGGGGACGCTACCTCTGGACCACCAGGATACTAAAAGCAGTCGTAGACTTTGTAATATTTCACTCAAAGCCTGTTCAAGGAGCTTATGGCGCCATGAACCTCTAATGGGGCTGCCCGTATCTCGTAGGTGGTCAGAGTAACATTTTACCAAATCCGGATTCGAAACATGAGGATCCATATATATTTCATTAGCACAATAAAGCAAGCGAACTTCTACATACAATCAACACCTCACCCCGCCAGGATTCGAACCCACGGCCCACGAGCCCATGACTGTTAACGGGGGACGCTACCTCTGGACCACCAGGATACTAAACGCAGTCGTAGACTCTGTTATATTTCACACAAAGCCTGTTCAACGATCTTATGGCAACGTGAACCTTTAATAGGGACTACCTGTATCACGTAGGTGGTCAGAGTAACTTTTTACCAAATCCGGCTTCGAAAAACAAGGATCCATATATATTTCATTAGCCCAATAAAGCACGCAGATTTCTACATACAATCAACACCTCACCCCGCCAGGATTGGAACCGACGGCCAACGAGCCAACAATTGTGACCGGGGAATGCTGCCTCTGGACCACCAGGATACTAAAAGCAGTCCTAGACTCTGTTATATTTCACACAAAGCCTGTTCAACGAACTTATGGCGCCGTGAACCTCTAATGGGGACTACCCGTGTCACGTAGGTGGTCAGAGTAACGTTTTACCAAATCCGGCTTCGAAACACAAGGATCCATAAATATTTCATTAGTCCAATAAAGCACGCAGACTTCCACATACAATCAACACCTCACCCCGCCAGGATTGGAACACGCGGCTCACGAACCCATGACTGTGACCGGGGAATGCTACCTCTGGACCACCAGGATACTAAAAGGAGTCCTAGACTCTGTTAAATTTCACACAAAGTCTGTTCAACGAGCTTATGGAGCCGTGAACTTCCAATCGGGACTACCCGTATAACGTAGGTGGTCAGAGTAACGTTTTACCAAATACGGCATCGAAACACGAGGATCCATATATATTTCATTAACCCAATAAAGCACGCGGACTTCTAAATACAATCAACACCTCACCCCGCTAGGATTCCAACCCACGGCATACGAGCCCATGACTGTGAACGGGGAACGCTACCTCTGGACCAGCAGGAAACTAAAAGCAATCCTAGACTCTGTTATATTTCACACAAAGCCTGTTCAACGATCTTATGGCGCCGCGGAACTTCTAATGGGGGATCAATTCTCATCACGAGGTAGTCAGAGTAACGTTTACCAAATCCTGTTTCTGAAACACGAGATCCATATATATTTCATTAGCCCAATAAACCACGCGACTTCTACATACAATCAACACCTCACTCCGATACAGATTCGAACCACGCCCACGAGCCCATGACTGTGACCGGGATCAAGCACTCTGGGACCACCAGGATACTAAAAGCAGTCCTAGACTCTGTTATATTTCAATCAAAGCCTGTTCAACGAGCTTATGGCGCCATGAGCCTCTTATGGGGACTCCCCCGTATCTCGTAGGTGGTCAGAGTAACATTTTATCAAATCCGGATTCGAAACACGAAGATCCATATATATTTCATTAGCCCAATAAAGCAAGCGAACTTCTACATACAATCAACACCTCACCCCGCCAGGATTCGAACCCACGGCCCACGAGCCCATGACTGTTAACGGGGAACGCTACCTCTGGACCACCAGAATACTAAAAGCAGTCCTTGACTCTGTTATATTTCACACAAAGCCTGTTGAATGAGCTTATGGTGCCGTGAACATTCTAATGGGGACTACCCGTATCACGTAGGCGGTCAGAGTAATGTTTAACCAAATCGGGCTTCGAAACACGAGGATCCATATATATTTCATTAGCCCAATAAACCACGCAGACTTCTACATACAATCAACACCTCACCCCGCCAGGATTGGAACCCACGGCCCATGAGCCCATGACTGTGACAAGGCGAACGCTACCTCTGGACCACCAGGATACTAAAAGCAGTCCTAGACTATGTTAAATTTCACACAAAGTCTCTTCAACGAGCTTATGGTGTTGCGAACTTCTAATGGGGACAACCCGTATCACGTAGGTGGTCAGAGTAAGATTTTACCAAATCCGGCATCGAAACACGAGGATCATATATATTTCATTAGCCCAATAAAGCACGCGGACTTCTACATACAATCAACACCTCACCCCGCCAGGATTAGAACCGACGGCCCACGAGCCAACAACTGTGACCGGGGAATGCTACCTCTGGACCACCAGGATACTTAAAGCAGTCGTAAACTCTGTTATATTTCACACAAAGCCTGTTCAACGAACTTATGGCGCCGTGAACCTCTAATGGGGACTACCCGTATCACGTAGGTGGTCAGAGTAACGTTTTACCAAATCCGGCTTCGAAACACAAGGATCCATAAATATTTCATTAGCCCAATAAAGCACGCAGGCTTCTACATACAATCAACACCACGCCCTGCCAGGATTGGAACCCACGGCCCACGAGCCCATGACTGTGACAAGGGGAACGCTACCTCTGGACCACCAGGATACTAAAAGCAGTCCTAGACTCTATTATATTTCACACAAGGCCTGTACAACGAGCTTATGGCGCCGGGAACCTCTAATGGGGACTACCCGTATCTCGTAGGTGGTCAGAGAAACGTTTTACCAAATTCGGCTTCGAAACACGAAGATTCATATATATTTCATTAGTCCAATAAAGCACGCGGACTTCTACATACAATCAACACCTCACCCCTCCAGGATTCGAACCCACGGCCCACGAGCCCATAACTGTGACCGGGGAATGCTGCCTCTGGACCGCAAGGATACTAAAAGCAGCCCTAGACTCTGTTATATTTTACACAAAGCATGTTCAACGAGCTTATGGCGCCGAGAAACTCTAATGGGGCTACCCGTATCTTGTAGGTGGTAAGAGTAACATTTTACCAAATCCGGATTCGAAACACGAGGATCCTTATATATTTCATTAGCCCAATAAAGCAAGCGAACTTCTACATACAATCAACACCTCACCACGCCAGGATTCGAACCCACGGCCCAAGAGCCCATGACTGTTAACGGGGAACGCTACCTCTGGACCACCAGGATACTAAAAGCAGTCCTAGACTCTGTTATATTTCACACAAAGCCTGTTCAACGATCTTATGGCGCCGTGAACCTCTAATGGGGACTACCCGTATCACGTAGGTGGTCAGAGTAACGTTTTACCAAATCCTGTTTCGAAACACGAGGATCCATATATATTTCATTAGCCCAATAAACCACGCGGACTTCTACATACAATCAACACCTCACTCCGAAAGGATTCGAACCCACGGCCTACGAGCCCATTACTGTGACCGGGGACTGCTACCTCTGGACCACCAGGATACTAAAAGCAGTCCTAGACTCTGTTATATTTCAATCAAAGCCTGTTCAACGAGCTTATGGCGCCATGAACCTCTTATGGGGACTCACCGTATCTCGTAGGTGGTCAGAGTAACATTTTATCAAATCCGGATTCGAAACACGAGGATCCATATATATTTCATTAGCCCAATAAAGCAAGCGAACTTCTACATACAATCAACACCTCACCCCGCCAGGATTCGAACCCATGGCCCACGAGCCCATGACTGTTAACGGGGAAGGCTACCTCTGGACCACCAGAATACTAAAAGCAGTCCTAGACTCTGTTATATTTCACACAAAGCCTGTTGAATGAGCTTATGGTGCCGTGAACATTCTAATGGGGACTACCCGTATCACGTAGGTGGTCAGAGTAATGTTTAACCAAATCCGGCTTCGAAACACGAGGATCCATATATATTTCATTAGCCCAATAAACCACGCAGACTTCTACATCCAATCAACACCTCACAACGCCAGGAGTGGAACCCACGGCCCATGAGCCCATGACTGTGACAAGGCGAACGCTACCTCTGGGACACCAGGATACTAAAAGCAGTCCTAGACTATGTTAAATTTCACACAAAGTCTCTTCAACGAGCTTATGGTGTCGCGAACTTCTAATGGGGACTACCCGTATCACGTAGGAGGTCAGAGTAAGATTTTACCAAATCCGGCATCGAAACACGAGGATCATATATATTTCATTAGCCCAATAAAGCACGCAGACTTCTACATACAATCAACACCACACCCTGCCAGGATTGGAACCCACGGCCCACGAGCCCATGACTCTGACAAGGGGAACGCTACCTCTGGACCACCAGGATACTAAAAGCAGTCCTAGACTCTGTTATATTTTACACAAAGCATGTTCAACGAGCTTATGGTGCCGTGAACCTCTAATGGGGACTACCCGTATCACGTAGGTGGTCATAGTAACGTTTTACCAAATCCGGCTTCGAAACACGCGGATCCATATATATTTCATTAGTCCAATAAAGCACGTGGACTTCTACATACAATCAACACCTCACCCCGCCAGGATTCGAACCCACGACCCACGAGCCCATGACTGTGAACGGGGAACGCTACCTCTGGACCACCAGGATAATAAAAGCAGTCCTAGACTCTGTTATATTTCACTCAAAGCCTGTTCAACGAGCTTATGGCGCCGAGAAACTCTAATGGGGCTACCCGTATCTTGTAGGTGGTAAGAGTAACATTTTACCAAATCCGGATTCGAAACACGAGGATCCTTATATATTTCATTAGCCCAATAAAGCAAGCGAACTTCTACATACAATCAACACCTCACCACGCCAG
>NW_024711049.1:0-9182 GCF_018991925.1 Homarus americanus | reverse complement strand
AAAGGTGTACCCAGTGTCAGAGGTGTACCTAGGGGTGTCAGAGGTGTACCTGGGAGTGTCAGAGGTGTACCTGGGAGTGTCAGAGGTGTACCTGGGAGTGTCGGAGGTGTACCTGGAGTGTCAGAGGTACCAGAATGTCAATGAGTACCTGGAGGTCAGGTGTACCTGGGAGTATCAGAGGTGACCTGGGAGTGTGAGAAGTGTACCTGGGAGTGTCGAGGTGAACCTGGGAGTGTCGGAGGTGTACCGGGAGTCAGAGGTGTCCTGGGAATGTCACAGGTGTACCTAGGGAGTGTCTGAGGTGTACCTGGGAGTGTCAGAGGTGTACCTGTGTCAGTGGTGTACCTGGCAGGAGTCAGCGGTGTACCTGGGAGTGTCAGAGGTGTACCTGGGAGTGTCAGAGGTGTACCTGGGAGTGTCAGAGGTGTACCTGGGAGTGTGAGAAGTGTACCTGGGAGTGTCGATGAACCTGGTAGTGTCGGAGGTGTACCTGCGAGAGTCAGAGGTGACCTGGGAGTGTCAGAGGTGCACCTAGGGAGTGTCTTAGGTGTACCTGGGAGGGTCAGAGGTGTACCTGGGAGTGTCGGAAGTGCCTAGGAGTGTCAGAGGTACCAGGGAGGTCGGGTTGGGAACCTGGGAGGTCAGATGCATACCTGGGAGTATCGGAGGTGTACCTGGATTATCAAAGGTGTACCTGGAGTGCCAGAGGTGTACCTGGGAGTGTCGGAGATGTACCTGGAATGTCGCACGTGTACCAGGGAGTGTCAGAGGTGTACCTGGCAGTGTCAGAGGTGTACCTGGGGTGTCAGAGGTGTACCTGGGAGTGTCATTGGTGTACCTGGGAGTGTCGAGGTGCCTGGGAGTGTCAGAGGTGTACCTGGAAGTGTCAGGTGTACCTGGGAGTATAAGAGGTGTACCTGGGAGTGTCAGGTGTACCTGGGAGTGTCGGAGGTGTAACTGGAGTGTCGGAGGTGTAACTGGGAGTGTCTGAGGTGTACCTGGGAGTGTCAGAGGTGTACCTGGGAGTGTCAGAGGAGTACCTGGGAGTATCAGAGGTGTACAGATGTGGGAGGTCTGGGGTGTACCTGGGAGTCAGGTGTACCTGGGAGTGTCAGAGGTACCAGGGAATGTCAGTGAGTACCTGGGAGTGTCAGAGGTGTACCTGGGAGTATCAGAGGTGTACCTGGGAGTGTCAGAGGTGTACCAGGGAGTGTGAGAAGTGTACCTGGGAGTGTCATTGGTGCCTGGGAGTGTCAGAGGTGTACCTGAAGCATCAGAGTGTACCTGGAGTGTCAGAGGTACTGGGAGGTCTTAGGTGTACCTGGGAGTGTCAGAGGTGTACCTGGGAGGTTTTAGGGTGTACCTGGAGTGTCAGAGGTGTACCTGGGAGTTTCCGGAGGTGTACCTGAGCATCAAAGGAGCACCTGGGAGTGTCAGAGGTGTACCTGGTAGTGTCAGTGGTGTACCTGGAAGTGTCAGAGGTGTACCTGGGAGGGCTGTACCTGGCAGTGTCAGAGGTGTACCTGGCAGTGTCAGAGGTGTACCTGGGAGTGTCAGAGGTGTACCTAGAGTGTCAGAGGTGTACCTGGGAGGTGTGAGAAGTGTACCTGGGAGGTCGGAGGTGAACCCAGGAAGTGGAGGTGTACCTGGGAGAGTCAGAGGTGTACCTGGGAGTGTCAGAGGTGTACCTAGGGAGTGTCTTAGGTGTACCTGGGAGGTCAGAGGTGTACCTGGAGTGTCGGAAGTGTAACTAGGTGTCAGAGGTGTACCAGGAGTGTCAGTGATACATGGGAGTGTCAGTGTATACCTGGGAGTATCGGGGGTGTACCTGGGATTATCAAAGGTGTACCTGGGAGTGCCAGAGGTGTACCTGGGAGGTCGGATGTACCTGGGAATGTCACACGTGAACCAGGGAGTGTCAGAGGTGTACCTGGAGCAGTGTCAGAGGTGTACCTGGAGGTCATTGTGCGCCTGGGAGTGTCAGAGGTGTACCTGGAAGTGTCAGAGGTGTACCTGGGAGTATAAGAGGTGTACCTGGGAGTGTCAGGTGTACCTGGAGTGTCAGGGGTGTAACTGGGAGTGTCGGAGGTAACTGGGAGTGTCTGAGGTGTACCGGAGTGTCAGAGGAGTACCTGGGAGTGTCAGAGGAGTACCTGGGAGGTCAGAGGAGTACCTGGGAGTATCAGAGGTGTACAGTATGGAGTGTCTGGGGTGTACCTGGGAGTGTCAGAGGTGTACCTGGGAGTGTCAGAGGTGTACTTGGGAGGCAGGGGTATACCATGGAGAGTCTGAGGTGTACCTGGGAGTGTCAGGGTGTACCTGAGAGTCAGAGGTGTACCTGGGAGTGTCAGAGGTACCTGGGAGGCAGAGGTGTACCAGGAGGTCAGCGGAGGTACCTGGGAGTGCCAAAGGTGTACCTGGGAGTGTCAGAGGTGCACTAGTGCTGGGGAGGGTGTACCTGGGAGTGTCAGAGGTGTACCTGGATTGTCTGAGGGGTACCTTGGAGGTCAGAGGTGTACCAGGGAATGTCAGTGGAGTACCTTGGAGGTCAGATGTACCTGGGAGTATCAGAGGTGTACCTGGGAGGTCAGAGGTGTACCTGGGAGTGGGTGTACCTGATTGTCTGAGGTGTACCTGGGAGGTCAGAGAGAACTGGGAGTGTCAGAGGTGTACCTGGGAGTGTCAGAGGTGTACCAGGGAGTGTCAGAGGTGAACCAGGAGTGTCAGAGGTGAACCAAGGAGTGTCTGAGGTGTGCCTGGGAGAGTAGGAGGTGTACCTGGTAGTGTCAGAGGTGTACCAGGAAAGTCAGAGGTTTACCAGGGAGTGTCAGTGGAGTACCTGGAGTGTCAAAGGAATACCTGGAGTATCGGAGATTTACCTGGGAGTGTCAGAGGTGTACCTGGGAGTGTCAAGGTGTACCTGGGAGACGGAGATTTACTTGAGTGTCAGAGGAGTACCTGGGAGTGTCGGAGATGTACCTGGGAATGTCACACGTGTACCAGGGAGTGTCAAAGGTGTACCTGGCAGTGTCAGAGGTGTACCTGGGGGAATGAGGTGTACCTGGGAGTGTCAGAGGTGTACCTGGGAGTGTCAGAGGTGTACCTGGGAGTGTCGGAGGTGTACCTGGGAGTGTCAGAGGTGTACCAGGGAATGTCAATGGAGTACCTGGGAGTGTCAGAGGTGTACCTGGGAGTATCAGAGGTGTACCTGGGAGGCAGAGGTGTACCTGGGAGTGTGAGAAGTGTACCTGGGAGTGTCGGAGGTGAACCTGGTAGTGTCGGAGGTGTACCTGCGAGAGTCAGAGGTGTACCTGCGAGTGTCAGAGGTGTACCTGGGAGTGTCAGGTGTACCTGGGAGGTCAGAGGTGTACCTGGAGGTCGGAAGTGTACCTAGGAGTGTCAGAGGTACCAGGGAGTGTCAGTGAGTACCTGGGAGTGTCAGAGGTATACCTGGGAGTATCGGAGGTACCTGGATTATCAAAGGTGTACCTGGAGTGCCAGAGGTGTACCTGGGAGTGTCGGAGATGTACCTGGAATGTCAAACGTGTACCAGGGAGTGTCAAAGGTACCTGGCAGTGTCAGAGGTGTACCTGGGGTGTCAGAGGTGTGTACCTGGGAGTGTCAGAGGTGTACCTGGGAGTGTCAGAGGTGTACCTGGAGTGTCGGAGGTTCACCTGGAGTGTCAGCGGTGTACCAGGGAATGTCAGTGGAGTACATGGGAGTGTCAGAGGTGTACCAGGGAGTGTGAGAAGTGTACCTGGGAGTGTCATTGAGGCCTGGGAGGTCAGAGGTACCTAGTATCAGAGGTGTACCTGGGAGGTCAGAGGTGTACTGGGAGTGTCTTAGGTGTACCTGGGAGGTCAGAGGTGTACCTGGGAGTGTCTTAGGTGTACCTGGGAGTGTCAGAGGTGTACCTGAGTTTCTGGAGGTGTACCTGGGAGCATCAGGAGTACCTGGAGTGTCAGAGGTAACCTGAAAGTGGGTGGTGTACCGGAAGTGTCAGAGGTGTACCTGGGAGTGTCATTGGTGTACCTGGCAGTGTCAGCGGTACCTGGCAGTCAGAGGTGTACCTGGAGTGTCAGAGGTGTACCTAGAAGTGTCAGAGGTGTACCTGGGAGGTGAGAAGTGTACCTGGGAGTGTCGGAGGTGAACCTGGTAGTGTCGGAGGTGTACCCGCGAGAGTCAAAGTGTAAATATGTCGAGGTGTACCTAGGGAGTGTCGGTGACCTGGGAGTGTCAGAGGTGTACCTGGGAGGTCGAAGTGTACCTAGGAGTGTCAGAGGTGTACCAGGGAGTGTCAGTGGAGTACCTGGAGTGTCAAAGGTATACCTGAGTATCGGAGGTACCTGGATTATCAAAGGTACCTGGGAGTGCCAGGGGTGTCCTGGAGTGTCGGAGATGTACCTGGAATGTCACACGGCAACCCGGGAGGTCAAAGGTGTACCTGGCAGTGTCAGAGGTGTAACTTGGGGGTGTCAGAGGTACCTGGGGAGTGTCAGAGATGTACCTGGGAGTGTCATTGGTGTGCCTGGAGTGTCAGAGGTGTACCTGGAAGTGTCAGAGGTGGACCTGGGAGATAAGAGGCACCTGGGAGTGTCAGGTGTACCTGGGAGTGTCAGGGGTGAAATTGGGAGTGTCGGAGGTGTAACTGGGAGTGTCTGAGGTGTACCTGTGTGTCAGAGGAGTACCTGGGAGTGTCAGAGGAGTACCTGGCATCAGAGGTGCAATTGGGAGTGTCAGGGTGTACCATGGAGAGTCTGAGGTGTACTTGGGAGTGTCAGGGTGTACCTGGGACAGTCAGAGGTGTACCTGGGAGTGTCAGAGGTGTACCTGGGAGTGTCAGAGGTGTACCAGGGAGTGTCAGTGGAGTACCTGGGAGTGTCAAAGGTGTACCTGGCAGTGTCAGAGGTGTACCTGGGGTGCCGAGGTACCTGAGTGTCAGAGGTGTACCTGGGAGTGTCGGAGGGGTACCTGGGAGTGTAAAAGGTGTACCAGGGAATGTCAGTGGAGTACCTTGGGTGTCAGATGTGTACCTGGAGTATCAGAGGTGTACCTGGGAGGTCAGAGGTGTACCTGGGAGGTCAGGGTGAACCTGGATTGTCTGAGGTACCCTGGAGTGTCAGAGGAGTACCTGGGAATGTCAGAGGTGTATTTAGAGTGTCTGGGGTGTACCTGGAGGTCAGAGGTGTACCTGAGTGTCTGAGGTGTAACTGGGAGGTGTGGGAGAACCAGGGAGTGTAATATGCGTACCTGGAGTGTCGAAGTATACCTGGGAGTGTCAGAGGTGTACCTGGAGTATAAAGCAAAACTGGGAGTATCGGAGGTGTACCTGGGAGTGTCAGTGAGTACCTGGGAGTGTCAAAGGTGTACCTGGCAGTGTCATAGGTGTACCTGGGGTGCCGAGGTGTACCTGGAGTGTCAGAGGTGTACCTGGGAATGTCAATGGCGTACCTGGGAGTGTCAGGAGGTGGTGTACCTGGGAGTGTCAGAGGTGGACCTGGGCGTGTCAGAGGTACCTGGGAGGTCTGAGGTGTACCTGGGAGGTAAGAGGAGTACCTGGGAATGTCAGAGGTGTATCTGGGAGTGTCTGGGTGTACCTGGGAGTGTCAGAGGTGTACCTGGGAGTGTCAGAGGTGTACCTGGGAGTGACAGTGGTGTACCTAAGAGTGTCAGGTGTACCTGCGTCAGAGATGTACCTGGGAGTTTGAGGTGTACCTGGTGTCTGACGTGTACCTGGGAGTGTCAGGGGAGAACCAGGGAGTAAGAGAAACCGGAGTGTGCGTACCTGGGAGTGTCAGAGGTGTACCTGGGAGTGTCAGAGGTGAACCAGGGAGTGCCAGAGGTGAACCAGGGAGTGTCTGAGGTGTCCTGGGAGTATCGGAGGAGTACCTGGGAGCATCGGAGGTACCTGGGAGTGTCAGAGGTGTAACCTGGGAGGTCAGGAGGTGTACCAGGGAGTGTCAGTGGAGTACCTGGGAGTGTCAGTGTACCTGGGAGTATCGAGGTGTAACCTGGAATATCGGAGGTGTACCTGGGAGTGCCAGAGGTGTACCTGGGAGTGTCGGGGAGTGTACCTGGAATTGTGTACCAGGAGTGTCAGAGGAGTACCTGGCAGTGTCAGAGGTGTACCAGGGAGTGTCAGTGGAGTACCTGGGAGGTCAGAGGTGTACCTGGGAGTGTCAGAGGTACCTGGGGGTGTCAGGAGGTACCTGGGAGTGTCAGAGGTGTACCTGGGAGTGTCGGAGGGTACCTGGAGTGTCAGAGGTGTACCCAGGAATGTCAGTGGAGTACCTGGGAGTGTCAGATGTGACCTGGTATCAGAGGTGTACCTGGGAGTGTCAGGAGGTGTACCTGGGAGTGTCAGTGTACCTGGGATTGTCTGAGGTGTACCCCGGAGTGTCAGAGGAGTACCTGGGAGTGTCAGAGGTGGGGATGGAGGTCTGGGTGTACCTGGGAGGCTGGGGAGGTGTACCTGGGAGGTCAGAGGTGTACCTGGGAGTGTCAGGGGAGAACCAGGGAGGTAATATGCGTACCTGGGAGTGTCAGAAGTGCATGCCGGAGGTCAGAGGTGTACCTGGGAGTGTAAGAGGTGTACCTGGGAGTGTCAGAGGTGTACCTGGGAGGCCAGTGGAGTACCTGGAGTGTCAGAGGTGTACCTGGCAGTGTCAGGTGTACCTGGGGTGTCAGAGGTGTACCTGGGAGGTCAGAGGTGTACCTGGAGTGTCGGAGGGTACCTGGGAGTGTCAGAGGTGTACCAGGGAATGTCAGTGGAGTACCTTGGAGTGTCGATGTGTACCTGGGAGGTCAGAGGTGTACCTGGGAGGTCAGAGGTGGAACCTGGGAGTGTCAGGGTGTACCTGGATTGTCTGAGGTGTACCTGGAGTGTCAGAGGAGTACCTGGATGTCAGAGGTGTATTTAGAGTGTCTGGGGTGTACCTGGAGTGTCAGAGGTGTACCGGGAGTGTCTGAGGTGTACCTGGGAGGTCAGGGGAGCACCAGGGAGTGTAATATGTGTACCTGGGAGTGTCAGATACCTGGAGGGTTGGGAGGTGTACCTGGGAGTATAAAAGGTGTACCTGGGAGTATCGGAGTGTGTACCTGGGAGTGTCAGTGGAGTACCTTGGAGTGTCAGGGTGTACCTGGCAGTGTCAAGGTGTACCTGGGGTGCAGAGGTGTACTGGGAGTCTCAGAGGTGTACCTGGGAGGTCGGAGGGGTACCTGGGAGTGTCAGAGGTACCAGGGATGCCGCGGAGTACCTGGGAGGTCAGGGTGTACCTGGGAGTTTCCAGAGGTGCACCTGGGAGGTCAGAGGTGGACCTACGTGTCAGAGGTGTACCTAGGAGTGTCTGAGGTGTACCTGGGAGTGTAAGAGGAGTACCTGGGAATGTCAGAGGTGTATCTGGAGTGTCTGGGTGTACCTGGAGTGTCAGAGGTGTACCTGGGAGTGACAGTGGTGTACCTGGGAGTCAGGGTGTACCTGGCAGTGTCAGAGGTGTACCTGGGAGTTTCTGAGGTACCTGGGAGTGTCTGACGTACCTGGGAGGTCAGGGGAGAACCAGGGAGTGTAAGAGGTCTGGGAGTGTCAAAGTGTACCTGGAGTGTTGAGGTGTACCTGGGAGTGTTAGAGGTGAACCAGGGAGTACCAGAGGAACCAGGAATGTCTGAGGTGTACCTGGGAGTATCGGAGGTGTACTTGGAGTATCGGAGGTGTACCTGGGAGGTCAGAGGTGTACTGGGAGGTCAGAGGTACCAGGAGCAGTCAGGGGAGCACCTGAGTGTCAAAGGTGTACCTGGGAGATCGGAGGTGTAACTGGGAATATCGAGGTATACCTGGGAGGCCAGATGTACCTGGGAGTGTCGGAGATGTACCTGGGAATGTCACAGGTGTACCAGGGAGGTCAGAGGTGTACCTGGCAGTGTGAGAGGTGTACCTGGGGTGTCAGAGGTGTCCAGGGAATGTCAGTGGAGTTCTGGGATGTCAGAGGTGTACCTGGGAGAATCAGAGGTGACCTGGAGGTCAGCTGTGTACCCAGCTGTACCTGGGAGTGTCAGAGGTGTACCGAGTGTCAGAGGTGTACCTGGGAGTGTCAGAGGTGTACCTGGGAGTCACCAGTACCTGGGATGTCAGAGGTGTACCTGGGAGTGTCAGGAGGTGCACCTGGGAGTGTCAGAGGTGTACCTGGGAGTGTCAGTGTACCTGGGAGGGTTAGGGTGTACCTGGGAGTGTCGGAGGTGTAACTGGGAGTGTCATAGGTGTACATGGAGTGTCAGAGGGTACCTGGGAATGTCAGAGGTGTACCTGGGAGTATCAGAGGTACCAGGGAGGTCAGAGGTGTACCTGGAGTGTCAGAGGTACCTGGAGTGTCAAAGGTGTACCTGGGGTGTCTGAGGTGTACCTGGAGGTCAGAGGTACCTGGGAGGTCAGAATAACCATGGAGTGTAAGAGGTGTACCCAGGGAGTGTCAGAGGTGTACCTGGGAGATCGGAGGATTACCTGGGAGTGCCAGGACGTACCTGGGAGTATCGGAGGTGACCTGGGAGTATCGGAGGTGAACCTGGAGGTCAGTCTAGTACCTGAGTGTCAAAGGTGCACCTGGCAGTGTCAGAGGTGTACCTGGGGTGTCAGAGGTGTACCTGGAGGCAAGGAGGTACCTGGAGTGCTCAGAGGAACAGGAATGCCAGTGGAGTACCTGGAGGTCAGAGGTGTACCTGGGATCAGAGGTGTACCTGGAGTATCAGAGGTACCTGGGAGTGTCAGAGGTGTACCTGGAGTGTCAGGGGTGTACCTGGGAGTGTCAGAGGTGTACCTGGAGTGTCAGAGGAGCACCTGGGGATGTCAGAGGTGTATCTGGGAGTGTCTGGGGTGTACCTGGGAGTGTCGGAGGGGTACCTGGGAGTGTCAGAGGTACCAGGGAATGTGCAGTGAGTACCTGGGAGTGTCAGAGGTGTACCTGGGAGATTCAGAGGTATACCTGGGAGGCCAGAGGTGTACCTGGGAGGCCGGAGATGTACCTGGAATGTCACAGGTGTACCAGGAGGTCAGAGGAGTACCTGGCAGTGTGAGGTGTACCTGGGGTGTCAGAGGTGTACCAGGGAATGTCAGTGGTTCTGGATGTCAGAGGTACCTGGGAGAATCAGAGGTGTACCTGGGAGTGTCAGCTGTGTACCTGGGAGTGCCTGAG